>NC_139510.1:13030312-13291839 GCF_008360975.1 Lichenostomus cassidix
GCGTTAGGAAACAGGGGAAGAAGAGTTATTAAACCTGAGTAAACAGCTGGTGAACTTTAGTGTCCTTTTCCTCAGACATAGTTTCCCCTCTCCGGGGGCCCCCGGGGGCTGGGCGGAGTTGCTCCAGTAGCTCCCTGGAGGATTCTCGTCTGCCATCCTCCGGGGCTCCTAGGGTTTTCCAGGTGAGAAAACAAATCGGAGAAAAGGGTCCAAAAAGGAAGGTGACGAAGAGGCAACCCCAGGGAAATACTCGCAGCGTCGACAGCGGTCGACAGCCGCCAGTCCCAGGAGTGTCTTTTCCTCCAACTCACTCCCCCACAGAGAGGCTTGGGGAAGAGCTTTAAACAACCCGCTCTCCTCCCATTGGCTGAATGCAGTTAAAGCTACAGGACCACATTTTCTGAGCATACAAACAACGATATGGGAATACACAGGATTACCATCACCCCAGGACACATAGTCCCACCACAATTGATGTTACAAATTGTAAAGGAGAAACACCAGGAAATGCACTTGGGAATCGATGCTATGGTAACCAGCCTATGGACTCAGATACTCAGTGTCCATATGACAAAAATTGTCAAGTCTGTTATAGAAAAATGTCTAATATGTCTTAAGAATAAGCCTCTGAACTTAAAAAGACCACCTCCAAGTATCACCAAAAGAGGAAACACTCCTAGAGATTACTGGCAAATTGAGTTTTTTGAGCTATCACGCCAAGAAGTATACAAGTATCTCCTGGTATTAGTAGATACCTTTTCTGGGTGGCCAGAAGCTTTCCCCTGCCACACCAACAGTGCTAGGGAAGTCATCAAGGTACTCCTCTGTTGGGGCCTGGTCTGTCTTAACAGACCTATGAAAGTCAGTGAAGATAGATAAGAGGAAGTATTTTGCTGATGCTGCAAGAAAGCAAGCAGCTAGCCAGAGAAAACCGGATATATTGCCCAAAAGTAGGAAATTGCTTGCTGGCCAAGGAAAACAGGATATATTGCCCAAAAGTAGGAAACTGCAGTTTTAGTATATACCAATCATATAATGCGTGCTTAGCGCGTGTTAATTGTATGTAACCAATTATATAATTGCATGGCGCATGTACAAGCCATATGTAGAGTTCTGTGGCACGTGTATGGAAGGTAAAAAGCTTTAAAAGAAGCACTGCTGAAGAATAAAGGTAGACGACTCTCTGCATCACATTGGTGTTATGTCATTCTCATCTCGCATGGAGCAATAAACCCCGACACTCCTCAGAGAGATCATACCCAAGTTTGGAGTGCCTATAGGGATGCCATCTGATAGAGGACCTAATTTTATATCTGAAGTGTTGCAGCAACTTAGTGAGCAATTAGGTATTAGTTGGGATTTGCATACTCCATGGAGACCGCAATCTTGTGGAAGAGTTGAGTGAATGAATCAAACTTTAAAAGAGACAAATTAGCAAAATATGTCAGGAAACCTCTTTGAAATGGCCACAGGTGTTACCACTAGCTTTGTTGCAAATTAGCATACAACCTCGAACTAACCTGAAGGTGAACCCGTATGAGTTGATGTTTGGGAGACCATATTCTGTTCCAACTTTCCCTGGATCTGAAGAACAAATTGGGAATCAGGAAGTAGAATAATATTTAGTTTCATTGTTAAAATCCCTGAATGAACTAAAAAGGCTTATCATTTTCTCAGAACCTCTTACCCTAGATACCCCAGTTCATTCATTTCAGTCCGAGGATCAAGTGTACATCAAGACCTGGAAATCAGAACCACCTCAGGATGTGGCAGGACATCCCCCCCTGCCATAGGAGGACCTATCTGTTGCCTGACACCTGGTGCAATAACTCAGGGCATCTTCCCCCTCACATGAATTTGATAATTGGTGAAATAACTCAAGCGGGACAGCTTGTCTTGTAGTGAGTTATTTTGGTGCCATGGAGGTGACATTCCCATCTGAGAATAAATATCTTGCCTTGAAAGCAAGATCATAGGAAGATAAACTGGAATTTCTGACTGACAGACACTTCACTTTACAAACTATAAAAGCTACACCATTGTCTTGGTTTGAAAGACAGGTTTCTGCCAAGGAAGGCAGTGGCAGCAAATCCTCTGGGCAGCAACAGTCTGACACCAAAACCACAAACCGTCACAACTCTGATCTTGAGAGAGTGAGAGAAGGCTGAGCTGAGCCCTGGACCCCCAGGCAAGTCTCACGGTATCTCTGCACTTCCCCAGAGAGAGCCCCCCAGCTAAGAGACTGCAGCCAACTGCACCCCTTCCTCCTTCCTCCTCCCCCCAGCCACATCTTTTGTCTCTCTTAAGTACCCATCATTCCCATCTCTTAGGCAAAATAAGGGAGAACAATTCCCTGGAAGAAAAAAAAGGAAAAATCCTAACATCCAACAACAATACTTTCACGAAGCAGAAGTCTTCTGCACATTCCCTGAAAATGTGTGGATTCTTTTCCCCAAAGTCAGGACGCCGCTTTGTGGTTACTCTCTAGAGGGTTGAGTGAAAGGACTCTGTGTACCCCATCATCAATTTGGTGGTAAGTTACATTGACTCCTAATCTATACTGTTTCTTTGCTAGCTATAATATAGGTACCTTAATGTCATGCACTGTTTTATGTTATCTACTAGTAGTTCTTTTGTTTTATCCTGTGTAGTAAATAACTCTGTTTAGGGCCTTTTGTCTCTTACCTCATGTCTATTCAATAAATAACACATTTTATAATAGACCTGATCTGCCATTCTTGAGAACTTGCGAGCCAGAGCAATTTAGGTGCAGGTCACCTGAATAGAGCTGCGGCCAAAAATCTGAACCTAAGGCAGGGCTTGTCTAAAGCTCTCACTCGATCCATAACACAGGAGAAGTGGAAAGGATCATATCTGGTTCTGTTGACTACGAGAACAGCAATGAAAGTGAAAGGACTTAACTCCTGGATTCATAGCACATGAATTAAGAAAGCTCTAGACTCAGAGTGAACAACCAAAAACACCGGACCCCTGTCTTGGTTTGAAAGACAGGTGTCTTCTAAGAGAGGTGGAACCCTCCCTTAGAATAGAGAATATGACCCCCCCTTCCCTCCGAATTATTATAACCTTGAAATCAAGGGCTTTCAGGCAAAGATATGGGAAAAGGAATAACAGTTCTTTACTAGTATCTATAATGAGGCAAACAAGCAACAACAACAGTAGCAACAACGAACAAAACCCAGAAAACACGGTGGCAGCTTGCTCTGGGCTGCCAGGCACTTTCCCCTTTGGTGCAGTAACAGTCACAGCCAGCAGGGGCGCTGTTGAGCTCTCAGCTGGGAAGGGCAGGTGCCATGACTACCGCGAAGCTGCAGGGGGCACTGTGGCTCGAGGTAGGCTCCCTGTCTCACGTGGATAATGGCGGACGGGCTGGACAGCAGGACGGGGTACAGGGAGCTCAAAAGCAGCAAACTGGAACCACAAGGCATGGCCGGGCTAGCAAGCGAAAGGTGGCAGAAACCCTACAGTTGTGGCAGACACTGCAGTGCATACCGGCAGGCAGGGGCGCTGGGCAGTGACAGCCGGGCTCCTCCACAGCTGCTGCAAACGCAGCCGGAGAGACGTGCGCTCCAGGAGGGGGAAGAGAGTCGGAATCCCATGCTTTCCCCAAACAACAGCTCACCCAGCAAGGAAGAAATGCAGACGCTGGGCTCCAGCGGTCACAGAGAAACCCTCTCCTATCTGTGGAAGCTCAGCTGTCTCTTTCAGTGCCCCAGAAACAAGAGAGCCAGGGGCTGCCCCCAACTCTCTTTTTCTCAGCCCAGTTCCTGGTGATATTTCTCCTTCCCCAGAGAAACCCTGGAATAGGAGGAGTGCAGCCAGGTACCCTCGTCCCCTGAGCTTGGTAACTTCTTTTTCCTCTCTTAAGTACTGAGAGTAAAGGTGTCTTAGCAACAGATGGGACAAAAATTCCAGAAGAGAAAGAAAAAAAAAGGAGCAAATCCTACCCTCCAACAGCCCCCATGGTGGAAAATTTCAAAGACAGTAATGAACAAGCAGCGAAATGTATAAATTAATGTTTATGGGAACCTTTTTTCTTTTAGGTGGAACTGTGGGACAAAATTTGATATTAACTTTAATCCAAGTCTTTGGTAAAATGCACAGTCTGTCCAGCATTACAGCTCGCCTCCCTATTCTGGGTTCAGCAGGAGAACCCATTCCTTGGGGAATTATTCCTATAAATCTGTCAATGGTAATTTGCTATGATAATCTAACTAAGGCATGAGCAAAAGCAAACATCACCCACTATTTGGATGAGACAGATGTAGGCAACAGGGAGATGTCCTCCTTGAAGATCCAATAGCTTGGAGGCCAGGAGATAATAGAATAATTTTTGGAAAGGAAAAAGGGAAGGAGTGCCCAACAGGATCCCATAGTCTCAAGCAACCTTTTCTGGATTTCGCCTTAGCCACTTCAGAAGGCCAAGCAGCCAAATTCTTAGATTTATGTATTACTAAAAATCACACCTAAAATGTTTTAGACTTGCCAAAGTGTCAAACTCTCCAAAGTGAGCCTTGTACCTGGAGAAAGCCCTTCGAAGGATGATGGAAATATTTGGGGGAGTTGGGATGCTGTCTAGATTGGGGAATCTGAGAAAGGAGTGGTCAAATAGATAACCCAAATCTATTTGCACTTCAACCATCCTTATTTCTTTGATCTTTTGCCCCTTCCACCAGCACGGCACCCGTCCAGGGCTGAAGGCTGATAACAGTTCTGGCCTTGTGGATTCCCTTAATCTTATCAAGATAAAAGGGGGCAAAAGATTCCTTTTGATGCCAAGCACAAGAATAATATGAGAAATAATTTGTATAACCACTCCTATTCTGGGGAATGTGATGAATATTCATGAATTTTACCTATAACACTGTGTCTTTGGAGGTACCGAGGTGTGTGTTTGGAGGAGAGAATTCCCCTCACACCCGGTGCACCAAATAAAGCAAATACCCACTTCTCTGACTTGGTCTCCGAAGTGTCTCCGGGCTCGATTGGGGCGAATCAAATCACACCCATGTATAAGCTAAGTAAGAGTCAATGGAGGTGTGGAGGAAAAAAAACCAAAACATAGAAGTCACTCCAGCACCATAAGCAGGATGGCCAAATCATCTGAATTGTAGTAACAAACCTTTAGATTGTGTTAAATTTCTGGAAGTTCTTTCCCCAGGTTACACTGTTTGGGCTACTTCGGATGGATATTGGACTACTCAACTTACATTTGAATTGACCACCAGGCAAGTTACTTTAGGATTATTAACCCTATGTCCACCTTGGAAAAGAAGCCCCATAAAAGCTCAGTACTGGAATAAAGCAAAACAAGATATTGAGAATGAATGGATAGGGCCTTCAGCTTCTACACAGTTTGACTGGACTCTACAGAGTTTTCTCTTACCCAAAGTCATGGCTCTAGAAAACAAGATTTTGTTAGATAATCTGACTTGGCAGATAAGTAGACTATCTGAATCCACAGAAGGGGTGATTTCAAGTTATGAATAAACAAATACAGGCAAACACTAGATTTACATTACAAAACAGACTGGCCTTAGATTTATTGCTGGCCAAAGAACAATGGGGTTCATGGGTATTTAAAAGTGGATAAAGAACACTGTTGAAGACACATACCAAATGTAACAGCTCTCCAGAGATAACTTGATAGAATGCAGCAAGTTGCTGAAGATAGCAGGGCTATTCAAAAGGCCTATGAAACCAATTGGCTTAAAAAAATTCTCAAAGGAATAGGGGGATGGTCCCTGAGAGGATGACTGGCTGTGTAAAGAGACTGAAATAGTTCATGCCTCAAACATTGATATAAAGTTTTGCTCATTATAACAAAAACTGTATAAAGAAGCTACAACCAAAGAAACTTCCCTTGAAGATACCTGACTGGGTGACTAGGTGTCTTGGTTTGAAAGACAGGTGTCTGCTAAGAGAGGTGGAACCCTCCCTTAGGACAGAGAATGTGATCTCCCTTCCCTCTGAATTATTTTAATTTTGAAATCAAGGGCTTTCAGGCAGAGGTAGGGGAAAAGGAATAACAGTTCTTTACTAGTATCTATAGCAGAGTAAACAAGCAATAACAGGAATAACAACAACAAACAAAACCAGAAACCAGTAGCAGATGACTTTTGAGCTGCCGAGCACTTTCCTGTGTGGTGTAATTACGGTCTCAAGCAGCAGGGGCGCTGTTGAGCTCCCGGCCGGGCAGGGCAGGTGCGATGACTGCCGAGCAGCTGCAGGTGGCGCTGTGGCGCAGGGTCAGGTCAGCCTCATGCAGCTGGTAATGGCAGATGGGCTGAGAAGCAGGCAGGCAGCTTGGGACGGCAAAGCGAGGTGGCAGTGGGCAGGGGGCTGGCTCTCTCCCGGGCTAGCCAGCAAGGTAGCAGGGACTCTGCAGTCGCGGTAGACAGCACGGTCTCGTGCAGTGAAAACGGGGCGGGCGGCAGGGACAGCCGGACTCCCCGGCAGCTGCTGCAAAAATGCAGCTGGGAGAACGTGCACTCCCAGTGGAGAAAAGGGTTGGATCCCATGCCTTTTCCCCAGCCAAAAGCTCACCCAGCCAGAAGGAGAAGGCAGAACACAGTTGGATCTCCCGTGGTCGCAGCCAGAAGCAAAAGCAGTTGCTTTCCTCCTGGTGTCCCACGAACAAGTGCCAGTCCCAATGGCCGGCTGCCTTTTCCCCTTGCCCCACCTAGCCACAGGCTTTTGTCTCTTACAAAAGAATTGATGGCTCTAATCACCCAGATATTTGTTGCTTAGTAACAGGGATGGAGAAAAAATTCCAATGCCCCCAACCTCTGACAGTGGGACTTTGGACTGAAAGTCAAACTGCTGAGATTAGATAAAGGGAAACCTATTATTCAGTCATCTCAGGCTGAAGGAAAGGCATGCATCCACAAAAGGCCAAATCCACTAGCTGTGCTGAGAATCATCTCTGCCTGGGTATTGGGGTGGGGGAGATCACAGCCTACAGAAGCCAGGTTTGCGTAACCTCTGGTCAGAGGCAAAAAACACCCAAGCTGTGGAACCCCCAACCCCACAGGCCACATCCACGAGACATTCATGAGAGGCAGCTGAGGGGGTGTCATAATCCATCAAAGACCCCCCAAAGTGCTAGGCCTTGCACCACAGGACTGCATATGATGCAACAGATCTAGAGTCTGCTGCAAGAGACTGCTCCCTCCCCCGGTGGGACATGTCTGGACATTGCTACCTGGCCTGAGTGTATATTAACCCATGGGATTCTATGCTTTTCAGGGGGACCATCACCACCAAGACCAGCTGGAGAGGATCAACGCAACATCGTTGGGATCCACGGATGGTGATATTTTCTTTATTCTGTCTCTGTCACTCTCTTTCTGTCTGCCCCCCCCGCACCTCTTTTCCTACTTCTCCCTTTCTCTCTTTTCTGTCTCTCTCATATTTACTAGCAAATAAGACCCATGCTATTGACTGGCATATGGTCTCGTTTGCACCTTAATTCAGGCAGAGGTATTTCTAAGAACCTTAATAATCGGATCATAACAGGCTGGAATGCTGGAAACCATAATTGTAGTACTTATTGTAGAAATTATTTTAGTAATTACCAGTGTTGCTATTAGATGTGCTCATAGAATAATCAATCGTGATCTTGAAAGAATGTGTACGACTCTAAATAGAAATCAAAATGAAAGCTATCAAATGACCTTGAAGAAATTGATAATTTTCAGAGGGGAGAATTTATGATAAAAGGGTTAATTCAATTTTTACTATGCATCTGAAACTTTTAGCAGAGGAACAAGGCCTGTGAAAGCTTCTTTCAGCAAGGACGCTTGGAAGATAAGAAGATATCTGGCCCAAGAATGCAGTGATAGACAAAACAGAGGACTGAATCTCTGGAAACCTGGGGTTAGATTTATGGTAATGGGTAAATTTTACTATGCGTGTGTCTTGGGGATAACTTTTTATCCCATCCCATCTTTGTCTTTTTTTGTTCTTTTTGATTTGTGTCTGGGATGGTCTCACCTCCCCCCCATCCCCCCACCCCGGGTCTCAGAATCTTGCGATAGGTGGGACCTGGGATTTCCTGCAAGAGTTGGGGTGTAGGGATGGAGCGAGCCAAGCGGTTGATTCGACTAGCCAGGCAGCAAGGTCTCTCTCTAGGAGAGATACTGTTACACATGCTTATTGCCTTTTTCTTTTTGTTTCTTTTTCTTTTGGCACTGTGACTGGTCTTGCTGGCCATTTCTCGGCCTCCCTGCTGTTTTGGGAGCGCAGAGCCAGTGTGTGCTGAGCCGGGGACCCGGGACCGGGAGGACCCTGTCCCCTGCTGGGGGGCCGCCCTCCCCTCTGCACAGGCTGGACCCATGGACAAGCCATCGTTGCTGAACTATCCAGGGGAGAGATTCCCCTCTAGATTTTCTGCTACTGTATCAGGTCTTTGCTACATTGTAACCCAACACTCCGTGCCTACCAGGATGCCTGCGGCTCCTGTTACAGCTGTGCAGTTTCTGCTATCTCTTGCTTGCTACCCTGAGTGAGGCAGCCCTGCCATTCCAGCTTGCTACTCTGAGGTCCCTGCTATAGCCCACCGCATGTTCCAGCCTGCCTGCCATTACTGCATGAGGGGAGACGTGATGGGACTCGTGCCACAGCGCCCCCTGCAGACACGAGGGAATCATTGCACCTGCTCTGACCAGCCTGGAGCCCAACAACACCCCTGGTGGCTGTGACCGTAACTGCACCAAAGGGGAGGGCATGTGACTGCCCAGAGAAGGCTGTTACTGGGTTTTTGGTTTTGTTTGTTGTTTCTGCCATTGTTGTTGTTTGTTTGCCTTGTTGTACATAGTAGTAAAGAACTGTTATTCCTTTTCCCATAACTTTGCCTGAAAGTGATGCCTGATGGGTTTTTGGATTTTTTATTTTACTTTTATACTCTCTTTATATATATATCCTTTATATATAACCTTTTACCCTTCCCCGTTCCTGTACTTTTTACTCCCTGTATCTTAACCCTGCATTCTATCACCCTAGTACCCCTTGCCCTGCTCAGAATCCTTTGGGAAGACGAAACAAACCCTCAATCTCAAAAGCATGACGCACAACCTTGAAGAGGGCCCCCACCACTGAGACATGTTTTTTGTAAACTAAGTAGCAATCTTTTGGGGGGAGGGCAATTTTAATAAGGGGGCAGTTACTTCATGTGTTAGACTTCTTATTGGAGACTTTTAGATAGGTATTCTAATCTAGGCTGTCCATAAATTGTATACGGGGGCTTTGGGCGGGGGGCTTTTTGGGCTGGCCTTTGGGAGCTGGCTTGTTCGTCGGTGCGCATCTGGGATCCTATTAAACCAAGGTAAAACCCCTATCCCATACTGTGTGTCTGCGTCTAAAATTTTTCCTAGCAATTTAAGGCATCAGTTCTGGCGAGCCAGGCAGGAGCAGGAACCCCAGTTTTCGATTTTGGACCGAGGAACACCCCGCTGCATCCCCCCACTGCCGGCACCGGGGGAGAGAGGCAGCGATTTCAGAATCGGAATCCGGGAGTTTCCCAAGACTGCAGGAACACAGCTGGAGAGGTAAGATCAAAGGGGTTGTTTTATGGTTTTATAGATAACTGCTAGCAGTCGGGAGATCTCCAAGGGTGGGAGCGTGGCCAGGGGGGCCATAAAGGGGGTTTTTTAACCGCTCCGCTCCCACAGGGTGGGGGGACTGTGAGAAGAGGGGGACGCCCCTCGTAAAGCTCACAGGGAGCCGCATAGGGCTCACAGGGGGCTGTGGCTCAGAGGGGGCTGCAGCCCACAGGTTGGGGTGTGGGTTCGAACAGAAGTTCGAATCCCGCCAGGGTTTCTAAGCTGAACACGCGTGGTTTTCAGGCTTGCTTTCTTTGCTCTGCTGGTTCTGTGCTAATTTATAGGTTAGAAACTTTATCCTACTATTTCTTTCTGTTTATAAGTAAGAGAATGGGCGGTGTGTTATCTACCAATCCAAACATCCCGCAGGATTCCCGATTGGGTTTGATTTTGAAAAACTGGAATATGCTGACAGTACGAAGTGTTGAATTACATTCTGGTGAATTAACTAGACTTTCACTGTGGGTGTGGCCTGCGTTGAAGCTGGAAGGGGGGAGTTAATGGCCTCGGTTAGGCAGTTTAGATAATGAACTTATTACAAAGTTACTCGTGGAACTCTGAGTTCAGGGCAGGTTTAAGGAGTTAAGATATGCAGAATTGTTTTCTATATTTCTAAATCGAGAAGAAGCGTATAAGCAAATGAAAAAGAACCGCTTTGAGATGGCTTTACAAAAATTAGAAAAGAAAAAAGATAGACAGAAGCAGCCTCCGACAAAAGATGAGGAGATAGACATGACAGACACAGACTTGGTGGCACGAAATTTATGAAGGGGGGCATCACCCCAGCCGCAACAGGGGCCGGTGCCCCCTCTCCTCCCCCCTCTTCCTCCTCTCCCTCCTCCTCCTCCTCCCCCACCGCCATTCTGGCCGTCTGCTCCTCCCCTTCACTTACTTGATACAGCACGGGGGAGAGAGGAGGTGTGGCCGCCTCCTCCCCCACTGCCACCATCCCCGGAGCGGTCTGATGACGAGAATGAAGGCGGGAGCAGGGGCGGAGACAGGGGTGGAGACAGGGGTGGAAGCAGGGGCAGAGGCAAAGGGAGGGACCGGGGCGGAGGGAAGGGCGGAACCGGGACTGACCAGGACAGAGAGGGAAGCACGTCTACCGCTGGCCCCTCGCAGACTGGGGAAAAGGGGGGTGGCGGGCGGCACCCCCTCCACAGCTCCACTAGAGCTGAGAAGGAAAAAATCCAAATCAAGCGTGAGTCAGATGAATCCAGTGCAGATGCAGATAGCTCAGAAGAAGAAGGGGAAACCGAGGCTGAAGCTGCAGGCAGCGAACCTGCTGGGAAGAAAAGGGGGAAAATAGCCCGGGAAGCTATCGGAGCTCCCAGTCCAGTGGCAAAGCGTACCAGGTCTAAGATGGATGAACCAAGGAAGGGGGAGCCTGTCCTGGAAGCACCCCTAAGGCAGGCTGTCGGGAATCAAGGGATGGTTTATATCAAAACTCCTTTTTCCCTCGGAGAACTCCGACAATTGAAAGAATCAGTTGGAACATACAGAGATAATCCGGAGAAAGTAGCCATGCGGTTTGAATTAGCTATCAAGGCACAAAACCCAGATTGGAGTGACCTGAATGTAATGTTAGATGAGGTACTGGATAGTACAGAAAAGCAGATGGTTATCAAGGCTGCTGTAAATGCTGTGGAAACTCAAATTGCAGCTGGAACCATTCAAGGACCTGTTGGTAATATTTTTCCTTTGATAGATCCAGGTTGGGATCCCAATGTGCCAGAGGAAATGGCCAAATTAAAACAGTATCAAAAGTGGATAGTTATTGGACTAAAATGTGCTATTCCTAAAGCAATTAATTGGGCCAAAGTATATGAAATTAGGCAAGGTCTAACTGAGACCCCCACAGATTTCCTGAACAGGCTCAAAGAGGCTGCACGGAAGTACACAAACTTGGACTTGGATTCCCCAATGCAGCAGTCTCATTTATCCTACATATTTGTAGGCCAATCTACACCTGATATAAGGAAAAAGCTGCAAAAATTGGATGAGTATGATATAAATAGGTTGTTGAACGTAGCCTGGAAAGTATACCAAAATAGGGATTCAACAGATAAGGATACTGGTAAACCCCACTACAAGAAGAAACAGGGTCAAGGGAAAAGAAAGGGTCCACCTCACCCTCCTCTAGCCGAGGACCAGTGTGCCATCTGCAAGAAGAAGGGACACTGGAAGAACGAGTGTCCAATGCGGGCGAAGGAGACGCCCACATCTTCTCAATTAGCTGTGAATGGGAATTGACGGGGACAGAAGGCATTATCCACCCCAGCGGAGCCTTTGGTTATAATTAAGCTGGGGAAAGATGATGTTGAATTTTTGGTTGATACAGGAGCAACATATTCTGTGTTAAATACTTTAAAGGGGAAACTGAGTCAAGATACTGTAGATGTAATTGGTGCCACGGGGGTAAGTGAAACAAGGCCTTTCTTTCAACCTTTAAGATTTAAACTGGGAAAACATTGGGTGACTCATCAATTTTTATATGTGCCAAATTCTCCAAAACCATTGTTGGGCAGAGATTTATTGGAAAAATTAGAAGCAGAAATTAAATTTTCCAAGGAGGAGGGAGTGAAAGTTATAATTCCTGAATCTAAATTTGTCAAAGCAGCTACTATTCTTATCCAGGAATGTTGTGGAGAAATTCCTAAAGAAGTTGAGGATGCGGTAATTCCACTAGTATGGGCCAGTGATTTTCCCGGGAGATCCAAAAGAGCTGAACCTGTGAGTATTGCACTCAAAGCAGGAGCAACACCGGTAAGGCAGAAACAATACCCTCTGAAATTAGAAAGACGTAGGGGACTGGCACCTGTAATTGAGAAATTTCTCAAATTCGGGTTGCTAGTGGAATGTGAGTCCAAATACAACACACCCATCCTGCCAGTAAAGAAAGCTGATGGTAAGAGTTACAGGCTAGTGCAGGATTTGAGGGCAATCAACAGAATTACAGAGGACATACATTCAGTTGTACCAAATCCCTACACCTTTCTGACCACATTAACAAATGAATTAGGATGGCTCTCAGTCTTAGATCTCAAAGATGCCTTTTTCTCTATTCCAATCCACAAAGATAGCCAGGAGCTTTTTGCTTTTGAGTGGGAAAATCCTGAGACAGGAAGAAAGACTCAACTAACTTGGACAGTGTTACCCCAAGGGTTCAAGAACAGCCCAACAATATTCGGACACCAGCTATCAAAGGAACTGGAAGACTGGAAAAAACAGGAACCAAAAGGAGAAATCCTCCAATATGTGGATGACATCCTGATCGCAGCAAAAACACGAGATGACTGCATCCAACTCACTGTAAGTCTTTTGAATTTTTTGGGCATGGGCGGATACCGAGTCACAAAGGAAAAAGCACAGGTTGCCAAAGAAACTGTAGTATACCTGGGGCTGGAAATCTTCTGTGGTCATCGACAACTTAGCAGAGAACGGAAAGAAGCTATCTGTTGGCTTCCAGAGCCCCACACAGTGAGAGAGATGCAAGCTTTCCTCGGCATGGTAGGTTGGTGTTGACTTTGGGTGGCAAAGTATGGAATACTGGTAAAGCCTCTGTATGAAACCCTAAAGACAGCTGAAAAGGGAACCATTAACTGGACAGAGAAAGCGAAAGCTGCCTTTAAACAATTAAAACATTCCTTGATGTCTGCTCCAGCTTTAGGGCTGCCAGATTTAACAAAGCCCTTCGAACTGTTCACATACAAGCGGCAGAATGTAGCTCTTGGGGTGCTAGCACAATATCTTGGGGATCAGCGAAGAGCTGTGGCCTATTTTTCAAAACAGCTAGACAATGTTAGCCAAGGGTGGCCAGGGTGTCTGAAAGCCGTGGCAGCAACTGTCATCCTAATCCAGGAAGCTCGGAAATTCACCCTTGGGCAGCACATTGTCGTGTATGTACCCCACGCCGTGATTTCTGTGCTGGAGCAAAAGGGGGGACACTGGTTATCCCCTAGCAGAATGCTTAAATACCAGGCTATATTGTTGGAACAGGACGATGTCACTCTAAAAACAACATCTGTTGTAAACCCCGCAATGTTCTTGTCGTCTACATTGCTCGATAACGTGCCTGAGCATGACTGTTTGCAGACAATAGAAGAAACCTACTCCAGTAGACCAGACCTGAAGGATGTGCCTCTGGAGAATCCAGATTGGGAACTTTTTACTGATGGGAGCAGTTTCATACAGAACGGTAAGCGTATGACAGGCTACGCAGTGACCACCACAGATGAAGTGATTGAGGCAAAAGCCTTGCCTTCAGATGTATCATCACAGAAAGCTGAACTGATTGCACTGACCAGAGCTCTAGAACTGAGCGAGGGAAAGAAGGTAAATATATGGATGTCTTGGTTTGGAAACAAACCAGTGGGAGATCACAAGTCAAGATTGAAATTAAAAATAAGTGAAATAATACAAGGAAAAGCACTGACAAAGTCAGATACAACCTAACACCCTGTTAGGGTGGTAGTAGCAGTCCAACTGAAGTAGTCCAGTTGAAGCGGTGATCCTGTGAAGGTCTAGTCTCCAGCTGAAGATCCAGTGGTAGCTCTGGTCCTCTGGGAACCCAGTAGACAGGGCTCCCTCAGGCAGTTCCAAGGCCAGGTTATATCCAGGTGGGAACACCTGGCCCCTCCTTCCTGGGCAGAGCATCCCACAATGGGATAAGTCCATGAGTCACACGGTGGGTCCCTGATGGCCCATTGCCTGTCATGCGGGGTGGGTCATTAGCAGCTGGTAACAGCTAACGGATGGCCCATTGCCTGTCATCCGGAGTGGGTCATTAGCAGGTGATAGCAGCTAACGGCCCACAGCTGGTGGTAATAGAATACTTAACTATATCTATATTGCAACCTAGGACAATGGACTGATTCCAAATATGCATTCAGTGTTGTTCATGCCCATGGAGCTATTTGGAAAGAACTTGGCCTGTTGACTGCTCAAGGTAATGGCATTAAACATGCCAAACAAATCCTAGCACTCCTGCAGAGCATCTGGAAACCTACAGAAGTAGCTGTCATGCACTGCAAAAGTCATCAAAAGGGGAAGACAACTCCTGAAGTGGGAAATCGCTTTGCTGATGAAATGGCAAGAGGGATAGCAGAAAAAGGCATTTTTGCAATAGTGCCACAGAAAGAAGTAGATTTGACAGGGTTTGCCCCAAAATATGATCAGAGTGACCAACAGTTAATCAAATCTCTTAAGGCTGAAATTAAGGAGGGTGGGTGGGCTGTTACACCTGTGGGCCAGGTTGTAGTCCCACCCCCGATCCTTCGAGAAATAGCACAAAGAGAACATGAGAGTACACACTGGGGAACAGAAAACCTTTTAAAACATCTAAAGAAAGTAGTGATAGGGAGAGGAATGACTGACATCGTGCCGTCTGTAACAAGCAAGTGTGAAACATGCTGCAAAAACAACCCTGACACAACTAAAAGAGTAGTGTTAGGAGTGACCAAGACAGGGCATCTCCTGGGAGATTACTGGCAAATAAATTTTGCTGAAATGCCACGGAGGGAAGGATACAAATATGTATTGGTATTGGTTGATACATTCAGTGGATGGCCTGAAGCTTATCCCTGTCGCACCAATGCAGCAAAAGAGGTAGTAAAAGCTTTGCTCAATCATATAATTCCAAGATTTGGGGTTCCCTTGGGAATGTCATCAGATAGGGGACCACATTTTATTGCAACAGTGGTCAGGGAAGTTAGCAAGATCCTGGGACTCACTTGGGACCTGCATACACCATACAGGCCCCAAGCAAGTGGCAAGGTTGAACGTATGAATGGAACCCTCAAAACCCAGATTGGAAAAATTTGTCAAGAAACATCTATGACATGGGTTCAGGCTTTGTCTATAGCCTTACTGAGGGTCCGCATACAACCAAGGCGAAGGGATAACATAAGTCCCTATGAAATTCTATATGGTAGACCATATCAAGTTCCACACATTCCAGGTGAAATTCACATGAGGGGGAAAATTGATTTGCAGAAATACTTAATGGCTTTGAGTTCCACTTTGCAGAAGCTCCAGAGATTCGTTGTCCTGTCCAAGCCGATAGGATTGGACATCCCTGCCCATCCGTTTCAGCCTGGAGACTGGGTCTACATCAAGTGGTGGGACAGTGACCCCTTGCAACCCAAGTGGAAGGGACCATTCCAAGTCTTGCTGACCACCCTCACTGCTGTCAAGGTTGCTGGGAAAGGACCGTGGATCCACTATTCCAGAGTGAAGAAAGCTTCTGCTCCTGAGACTACCGAGAAAACAGAGACTGATGCAAATCAAGATGATGGTTAAATTGTTCCTTACATGTATGCTGTTTTTCCAACTGGTAACCATGACTCAAAGCTCAGCCCAGGAGTTGCACAATACTGTGATGCAAAACGTATCCAAAGCTCTTAATATGAGCAATTGCTGGATCTGTACTCAATTACCACCTCTAAATGGGAAGGGGAAATGGTCATTGATTGGTATTGCAATGGAAGAAGAACATACAGAAAGGTGGCAACGGATCGGGCCCAACACCACCTTGCTGCCTCCTATACCCCTGAGCGGCCTGATGGAACGTGGGAACTATACAGTTCGCTGCGTGCTCATGAATGCTACAGGAAAGGCCGTTCTTCCACCATATTGTCATAAGACCAACTTTAGAGAAATACTTAACCCAAGATCTGTAACAAAAATGAGGTTGCTGGGATGGAGACTGGCTCTGCCCTTTGGGACGGGAGTGTATTGGATATGTGATGATAAGGCCTGGAAAATTCTACCTGTAGATAGAGACCAGGCCTGTGCCCTCGGGGCTGTAATTCCAAATATAACAATATTTGACCAAATTGAAAAACCACGTAGGAGGGGGAAAAGAACTCTTAATCCCCTCATTGAACGTCCCACAGTTTTCCATAGTATAGTGAGAGCCCTCCTTCCCTCTTATGGAATAGTTGAATTGGAAAGGGCAATTGTGAATATATCGAGTGTTATTGAAAATATTGAAAAACATACTGCTGATGCAATTATAGCTTTGCAAGAAGTCCATGGCATGTCAAGGGCAATGACGCAGTACAGGATAGCTCTCAAATTTTTGCTCGGCGCTCATGAAGGGGTATGCGATATTATCAATGGCAGCTGTTGTTCCTTTGTGGACCAAGATGGGAGAATCAGAGAGGATTTGAAAGAAATTTGGAAGGGAACTCAAATTCTACACAAAGTGGGTTCAAGAAATTACACCTTGAAATTTGACCAAATTTTCCATGCCCTCACTTCATGGTTGCCAGACTGGGCCTGGGTGAAAGAAACATTTATAATTATTGTAATTGTAGTTATTATTTTTGCCATAGCTAGTTGTGTAAACCGATGTTGTAGATAGAGTAGTTTAGAGTAAGTTAGAGACTAAACAAGGTAAAAGCTTGTTAGTCTCCAAAAAGGGGGGAAATGATGCCTGATGGGTTTTTGGATTTTTTATTTTACTTTTATACTCTCTTTATATATATATCCTTTATATATAACCTTTTACCCTTCCCCGTTCCTGTACTTTTTACTCCCTGTATCTTAACCCTGCATTCTATCACCCTAGTACCCCTTGCCCTGCTCAGAATCCTTTGGGAAGACGAAACAAACCCTCAATCTCAAAAGCATGATGCACAACCTTGAAGAGGGCCCCCACCACTGAGACATGTTTTTTGTAAACTAAGTAGCAATCTTTTGGGGGGAGGGCAATTTTAATAAGGGGGCAGTTACTTCATGTGTTAGACTTCTTATTGGAGACTTTTAGATAGGTATTCTAATCTAGGCTGTCCATAAATTGTATACGGGGGCTTTGGGCGGGGGGCTTTTTGGGCTGGCCTTTGGGAGCTGGCTTGTTCGTCGGTGCGCATCTGGGATCCTATTATCCAGTTCGCACAACGGGTCAATAAGGTGAGGAATTAATGGATTTTTACCTTCCTTTGGAAGGCGGGCACATGGATACAGGGCTATGACGCCCTAAGTGTATGCTTTTGGAGTTTGTTTAATAATGGTACCTATTGTGAGGAAATAAAACCAGGGGAAGCTTTCTCCCAACCCTCCACCCATTTCTTTCGGCCTACCCCATCAGCTTTCAAAGGGTTTAGATTTCCTCTACATGCTAACCATGTGGTCCTGATATGCCTATTCTACTTAGCATTGAAAAATAAGGTGAGACTGCCCTGGGTAACCACTCTAACATCTACCCCAGGAACTAGGGATGCAGCCCCAGAGACTAGGGATGCTGCCCCAGAGAGTAGTAATGCCGCTCCAGAGCCTGGTGCTGCCCCTGAGCCTGAGCCTGACCCTGTCCCACAGCCTGACCCTGCCCAAAAGTCCACCTCAGACATGGACCAACTGAATTGGATGGGGGTAATGGGAGAGAAGATACGCCAGGTGCTGAGAGAATACACTTCCCAAGCTGGTAGAAAACCTGTCCCTGCCTCAAAGAGGAAGAGTCTGATGGTGCAGCAGCGGAACCAACGGATGTTACAACCATCCAGGTTCCAGCTGAAATACAAGGGCAGTCACAGCCAGCAGCAGTTGCCCCTATGCAGAGGAGGAAGTATAAGACCAAATCAGTACGCCCAGTTAATGATGATGGCGAATCAGGGCCCTCACAACCAGCAGGGGAGCTGGTGCCTGAAATCATCAAGTCCTGGTTGTATGAAAGTCTCTGTAATCTGCAAAACAACCTTGTGCGACGGGGGCATGAGGCTTATTCGACCTGGTTACTTTGGGTTTGGGACCTTATGCCCCAGGCGTGCAACTGAATAGTGGTGAGGCAAGGTATTTGGCATCCTTGACCCAGGACGCAGGTGTTGATTGGGTGTTTGTGAGGGAGCCAGGGCCACTTTCCCTCTGGGAGTGGCTTTTACTGAGTGTAAGGGAGAGGTTCATTCACAGAGACAGAATGCAGGAGCACTATTGTAGAATGCCCGGGAAGATCATTGAGGAAGGGATCCAACAGCTGTGAGAAGTGGCAGTGTTAGAGGTACACTTTGAAAGGGATGGACAGCACAATAATTATCCTGACAAGGGCAGCTGCACAGGGCAAATGTTGCGGAACCTGGCAAGTCTAGGGTCATCCCAATACACTTCCTTCATTGCAATAATTAATGCCAAGGACAACTGAGAGACAGTGGGTTCCGTAGCCAACATGCTCAGATATTGCACAAGTGTGATCAATGACTGTCCCGGGTTAATGATAAGACTCTCTCCTCTGAGAGCGAAGGGCCCCGACACCCCCTCCCCCACCCACAACAGAACCTCTTAGATGGAAGTGAAGAAAAAACTATTTATTTAACAAACCCACGCAGAGTGCCCTACAAGGCACAGGGGAAGGGGAAAAAACAAGGTGAAAGGCAGTTATTCAACCTGATTAAAAAGTTCTTTTCTCAGACGCAGTCCCTCTCCTCCTCGCCCCCCACCCGGGGCCGGGTGGAGCTCCCTGGAGAGCTCTGCTGTCCTCTGGCCCTCCTGGGTCTCCGGGTGGCAAAGCAGATCGAAGAGAAGGGGTCCAAACGAGAAAAAAGAAGAAGAATGGAAAAAACGGGAACAGAGCTCACTCTGACCCCCGTCCAGCACGCAGTCTCTGCCGGGCGACGAATCCTCCCCCGGAGCAAGGCTTGGAGAAAATGTTTTCAAAACAACCCGCGTTTCTCTCTGCGGCTGGGTGCAGTTAAAGAGACAGGACCACACATTTTTACACATTTTTTTTCTTTCTTGGGCATATAAGCCAACGATAGGGGATAAAGGATTATCATATCATCAATCCAAGACAATGACCCAATGCAGGCTCATATCTCTGCTGTGGTCAAGGACCTCAGAGAGGAGTTTAAAGAGGAGATTAGGGAGGTGAGGGAGGAGGTGAGGAAGAACGGTGTGGAACCAGTGCGAGTCACAGGCCCCAACCTCAGAGCCCGACATCCCCCAGCTAGGGAGAGAGGGTACACCCCACAAGCTGACCTGTGATTCTTCCTGTGTGAACATGGAGAAGACATGAGAAGGTGGAATGGGAAACCCACTTCTGTCCTGGCAGCATGGGTGCGTCAACTCAAGGAGGAAAACACTAGCCAAGGGGGTTCCGCTAAAGTGAAGGTAGCCTCAGCTTCCCATAGCCGAACTGCTAGGTAAAATAGAAGGGAAGATGATATGTCAGATCCCCTTGAAGAAACCTCTGGAATGTATGTCCAGGGAGGGAATGATAACAAGGGCTAGAGGGGCCCTGCCCCTAGCCAGGCAGAGGCACAGAAAAACCATGTCTTTTGGATGGTGTGGATCCAACGGCCTGGCACATGAAAGCCTGGAACGGTCGATCAAAGAATCTAGTTCTGTCTCAACATTTCTCATCAGAAACCACAGGTGCAGGACTTATGCAGAGAATGCTTTGTACCTCCCAAAGCTGTTACAGAGCCGATGCTATGTATCTGCTCCAAAGCTGGTATGGAACAAATGCTTTGCACCTACCCAAAACTGGTACAGAGTGAATGCTTTGCACCTGCCTAAAGCTGGTATGGATCAAGTGCTTTGCACCTGCCCAAAGCTGGTACAGAACAAAGGCCTTGTGCCTGCCAAAGCTGGTACGTGATGAAGGCTTTACACTTGTCGACCTGACACTCATTATCGTAAAAAATCTATGACGCAAAACAGGACCACCAACCCATAAACTCCCTGCTATTCACTATTGTGAGAAAACCTGCCTCCAAAGCCAACCATGCCCTGGACACTCCTCTCTTGGCATGTGTGGCCTGCCAAGGGAAGTTTGGCATATCTCCACAAGAATTAAGGGGGAGTAAAGGCGGGTCGCAAGTAGGGACCAGGTGTATGGACTAGCATAAAAGACAGCTCTGGAATAACTGAATTCTGAAGATCTTCCCCACTGTGAGATCACATCAATCGACGCAGAGGCAGAGGAACACCTTCTGGACGGGACCCACAGAGATGCTGGACATCTGTGGACCTGTGGTGGTAGCTATAGACCCCTTTTCTTCCATTTTCTCCTTATCTTTCCCCAGTTCTCTTTCTCTCTTTCTATCACAGGCTGCTTTATGGGCTAAATTAATAAAGTTCCTCTTTGGATTGAAATTTAACTCCCTTGACTTGTTGAATTATTTGTGCTTTATTTTCTTTTTGCACTCCGAGATCATAGCTGGTACGAACCATCATGCATCCGCTTATTAGTGGACCGTGACAGAGCCATAGAAATATGAAGTGCTGGTCACTACAGGTGCGCAGTGTACCCCAATGCCATCAGAACATGTGGGGGCAGAACCCATTTCTATTGCCAGGGTGACAGGAGGATCATAGCAGTTGACCCTGTTGGAAGCCGTGGTGAGCTTGACTGGGAAGGAGTGGCAGAAACATCTCACTGTGCCTGGTCCAGAGGCCCCATGTATTCTGGGCATTGATTTCCTCCGGAATGGCTTTCTCAAAGACTCAAAACAACTCAAGCGGACTCTTGGAATAGCTGCTGTGGAGGCAGAGGGCATTAGGCAACCGAACACCTTGCCTGGACTATCAACGTGGAGGAGAAACATGTACCAATTTGAACCTCGACAGTGCACCGCTGGCAGTACCAGACGAATTGAGATGCTGTGATCCCCATCCACAAAATGGTCCATGAGCTGGAGAGCCAAGCAGTGGTCAGCAAGGCCAGTTCAACCTTCAACAGCCCCATCAGGCCTGTGCGCAAGTCTGATGGAGAATGGAGATGGACTGTGAACTATCATGGCTTGAATGAAGTGACTCCACAGCTGAGCGCTGCCCTGCTGGACACGCTGGAGCTCCAGCATGAGCTGGAGTCCAAGGCAGTGAAGTGGTATGCCACTTTTGAAGTTGCTAATGCATTTTTCTCCATTATTCTCACAGCAGAGTGAAAGCCTCAGTTTGCTTTCACCTGGAGGGGGATGCAGTACACATGGAACTGACTGCCCCAGGGGTGGAAGCACAGTCCCACCATCTGCCATGGGGTGATCCAGACTGCACTGGAAACGGGTGAGGTTCCAGAACACCTGCAGTACATCAACGACATCATTGTGTGGTGGAACGCTGCAACATAAGTATTTGAGAGAGAAAATCATCCAGATTCTCCTAAAACCCAGCTTTGCCATCAAAAAGAGCAAAGTCAAGGGCTCTGCTAGAGAAATCCAGTTCCTGGGAGTAAAGTGGCAAGACGGACGGCATCAGATTCCCACCGAGGTCATTAATAAGATCACAGTGGTGTCCCCACTGACCAACATGAAGGAAACACAAGCTTTCCTTGGTGCCATAGGTTTCTGGAGGATGCACATCCCCAAATACAGCCAGATTGTGAGCCCTTTTTGCCTGGTTACCGGCTGCAAGAAGAACGATTTCCACTGGGGCCCTGAACAGCAAGAAGCCATGGCCCTGATCAAGCAGGAGATCACTCATGTGGTAGCCCTTGGCCCAGTCCAGATGGGACCAGAAGTGAAGAGTGTGCTCTACTCTGCAGCCGGGGGCAATGTTCTGTCCTGAAGCCTTTGGCAGAAGGTGCCTGGTGAGACTTGAGGTCGACCACTGGGATTCTGGAGCCGGAGTTATAGAGGGTCTGAAGCCAACTACACTCCTACAGAGAAGTAAATCTTGGCAGCTTACGAAGGAGTCCAAGCCACCTCAGAGGTGATCAGAACAGAAGCACAACTCCTCCTGGCACCCCAACTACCGGTGCTGTGTTGGATGTTTATTGTGGTTTGACCCAGTCCAAATGCCAGATAACTACAACATCTGCTCTCTGTCTGCTCTCCCCTGACACATTTGGACAGAGGAGAGGAAAAGAAATTAACACACAGAGAGCTCGTGAGTTGAGATAAGGCACCGGGATAAGATGCACTGAGGTAAAAACTGGCTGAAACCTAAAGTTGCAAAGTGATTTATTGCTAACAGTCAGAGAGGGATAAATGAGAAGTAAAATAAAGCCTTCAAAGACACTGTTTCTCTGCTCACTCCCCTCCCACTAGCAGCACAGAGGGACAGGGTAGGGGGTCCTGGTCAGTACATCACTGAGATCTTCATCCGCTGCTTAGGGAGAGGAGTTGTCTTCTGCATTGCCATGGGGTCCCTCCCACAGGAGACAGCTCTACGCGAACTTCTCCAACGTGAGTCCAAATCTCACAAGAAGCAGCCTGCCTGAACCTGCTGCAATGTGAGCCTCCTCCCATGGGATAAAAGTCCTCCCAAAACTGCTGCAACATGGGCCCCCTGTCCATGGGGTGCAGACTTCTGAGGCCAGGCTGTTCCATCTTGGGAGCAAGGCCTCTCTCTCCACTGGGAGTCTCACTGGATCACAGCCTCCTCCAGGCATACACCTGCTCTGGTGTGGGCACCTCCCCACAGTCTGCGAGTGGATTTCTGCATCCCATATGGACCCCATGGACTGCAGGGGGACAACCTCCTTCACCATGGTCATCACCACGGCTGGCAGAGGATTATCAGCTCCAGTGCCTGGAGCACCTCCTCCCCCTCCGTCTCCACTGGCCTTGGTGTCTTCATATTATTTTCCCTCACATGTTCTCACCTCCTCCTCCTCCTCTGCCTAAAAAGAAGTGCGTGCTCACATTGTTTTGATTTCTTCTTAAATACATTATCACAGAGGTGTAACCAACATCTCTAATAGGCCCAGGCTTGGCCAGCAGCATGTCCATCATCTTCAGAGCCATCAGAGGTTGGCTTTGCTGGACATGGTGAAAACTTCCAGAACCTTAACACAGAACACACAGGAGCCATTGTTGTGCCCACCCCCCCCACCCCCCCCGCCACTAGGAAAAACTGGGCAAAGCAAAACCAACAGAATGTTCAAGGGAAAAGTTCCC
The DNA here is from genome assembly GCF_008360975.1 of Lichenostomus cassidix. Classification (NCBI taxonomy): domain Eukaryota; kingdom Metazoa; phylum Chordata; class Aves; order Passeriformes; family Meliphagidae; genus Lichenostomus; species Lichenostomus cassidix. The sequence goes on from NC_139510.1 coordinate 13,053,768, forward strand.
TCTACCCACCACACCACTCAAGCCACATGGAGTTAATGGATTGCTCTCATCACACAGCACGCTTGGATTGGAAACCCTTAATCGCCCTGGGATCTTGGAAATAATTACAAATTGGCCAGAAAGTGAAAATTTTTGTCTGACTGTCGAAGAGGAGCAGGAACAGGTGACCTGTGTGGAGGAAGCTCCACTGTACAATCAACTGCATATTGAAGAAACACGCTACGCTCTTTTCAGTGACGGTTCCTATTGTGTTGTAGGGACCAATCGAAAATGCAAAAGAGTTGTATGGAGCCCCACATGACAGGTTGCAGAAGCTAATGAAGGAGAAGGTGGATTGAACCAACTTCCTGAACTCAAAGCTGTTCAGTTGGCCCTGGAAATTGCTGAAAGAGAGAAGTGGCCAAAGCTTTACCTCTACACTGATTCATGAATGGTAGCCAATGTTCTGTGGGGGTGGCTGGAAAGGTGGAAAAAGGCTAACTGGCAGCGTAGAGAAAGACAAATCTGGGCTGCTGACAAATGGCGAGACATTGCCACTGGAGTAGAGAGGCTACCTGTGAAAGTCCATCATATGGATGCCCATGTCGCCAAGAGTCAAGCTAATGAGGAAGATAGAAACATCAAACAGGTTGATCAGGCTGTGGAAAAAGAGGTGTCACAGATAGATTTGGATTGGCAACACAAGGGAGAGTTGTTCCTAGCTCGATGGGCCCATGATGCCTTAAGCCATCAAGGCAGAGATGCCACCTATAAGTGGGCACGAGACCAAGGGGTGGATTTAACCATGGACTGCATCTCCCAGGTTATCCATGATTGTGAGATGTGCACTGCGATCAAGCAGGCCAAGTGGGTGAAATTCCTATGGTATGGTGGGTGGTGGTCCAAATATAAGTATGGTGAGGCCTTGTAGATCAATTACATCACACTACCACAAACCCACCAAGGCAAGCGCTATGTGCTCACAATGGTAGAAGCCACCAGTGGGTGGCTGGAGACATAACCTGTGTCTTATATTACTTTCTGTAACACCATCCTGGGCTTTGAAAAGCTGGCCCTGCCCAATCTGAACCCTTGCAAACAGACGGAGATAGAGTTCTAGTGGTACACATGCAAGGTATGCGGGGATAAACTGTTTGGATTAATTCTGCCTTGAACAAAGACAACCCGACCTGTGGGACTGTCCTTGCTCAAGGGCCAGGTTGCACCTGGTGGGTGATGCAAAAACATGGAGAAACATGATGCATACCTCAAGGGGACCTAGGTTTGGGGTGAATTGCTCATGACACTGTGTCTGTACCCATATCTGCATGTATATATGTATATAGTCAGGGTAATGCATGCATGTATATTGTTGTACATATGTGTGCTTTGCAGTTGAGCTGTATTGATTCAGGCATTAATTAAAATGGTATGGGATAAGGGGTGGAATTAGGGGTGGCATGTCTTGGGGATATCTTTTTATCCCATCCCATCTTTTTTTTTTGGTCTTTTTGTTTTGTGTCTGGGATGGTCACCTCCCGTTCCCCCCATCCCATCCCTCTGTAAAAAGGGGGAATTGGGAAAGATTATTTTTAATATATTTCTTGGACAAAAAAATAAAGCCTAAATGCAGCAATATCATATCTGAGAACTGTTTATTGATAAAGAAGGGTAAGTGTGCCTAACAAAGGGGGATAGAAAAGGGAACAAAGAGGGGAAATGAGAGACAGAGAGAGAAAGAGAATACTGGACAGATCGTTACCACTGTACCCCGGGTGCCCCATCAGCGAGAGGTCAGCAGATGGAGTGTGTGTGCTGCAAGGTGCCACAAATCTGCATGGCTCCCTGTGGCAGGACGTTCTCCCCCCCCCCCTTCTGCTTCATGGTGGAACACAGATATCTCCGGTGGGGTCAGAAGCCCAGCAGGAGGTTATCTTGTGGTGCCTGAAGGCCTGAGACCTCTAACCTTGAATACATAAAGAGAGGATGTGAAAAGAGAAACAAAGAAATCAGTACGTGTCCAAAGTCATGCTTTTACAACTATAAAAACTCACAAAAATATCCTAGAGATAGAGGTTTCCTATACACACTCTGAAGATGTGTGAAGGGCTTCTCCCCAGAATCTGGACGCAGACTCTGTGGTTACTTTCCTAAGAATTGGGTGAAAGAATTCCGAAGTATTCTCCACCGCCAATCGGCTGGTAAGATACATGGGGTTCCTACGTTATAGTAATTCTTGCTAGCTGTTAATAAGTATAGGTGCTTGTCCATAATTGCAATATAGCAATTCGTAGTTGCAATCATTTATTTCCATAATTGCAGTTTTTAGCTATCTGTAGTTTTTGCAATTATGCTATTTCTATTCTAAGTTTTTATGTGAGTCATTTTCTGTGTCTAATAAATGGTAATTTATATCATATTAGACTAATCAGCCACTATTAAAGAACCTTGCAAATAAGACCGAGTCTTGGGGTGTGTCGGAGGTTGGGGGCATTGGAATTTTTTCTCCATCCCTGTTACTAAGCAACAAATACCTAGGTGATTAGAGCCATCAATTCTTTTGTAAGAGACAAAAGTCTGTGGCTAGGCGGGGCAAGGGGAAGAGACAGCCGGCCCTTGGGACCAGCACTAGTTCATGGGACACCGGGAGGAAAGCAACTGCTTTTGCTTCTGGCGGCGACTGCGGGAGATCCAACTGTGCTCTGCCTTCTCCTTCTGGCTGGGTGAGCTTTTGGCTGGGGAAAAGTGCGGGATCCAACCCTTTTCCCCGCTGGGAACGTGCACCTTTTCCGGCTGCGTTTTGCTGCAGCTGCCGGGGAGTCTGGCTGTCCCTGCCGCCCGCCCCGTTTTTGCCGCACGAGACCGCGGCATCTGCTGTGACTGCAGAGTCCCTGCTAACTCGCTGGCTAGCCCAGGAGAGAGCCAGCCCCTGCTCCCCACTGCCCCGCTCGCCGCTCCAAGCTGCCTGCCTGCTTCTCAGCCCATCTGCCATTACCAGCTGCATGAGGCTGACCTGACCCTGCGCCACAGCGCCACCTGCAGCTGCTCGGCAGTCATCGCACCTGCCCTGCCCGGCCGGGAGCTCAACAGCGCCCCTGCTGCTTGAGACCGTAATTACACCACACGGGAAAGTGCTCAGCAGCTCAAAAAGACATCTGCTATTGGTTTTCTGGTTCTATTTGTTGTTATTCTTGTTATTGCTTGTTTACTCTGCTATAGATACTAGTAAAGAATTGTTATTCCTTTTCCCCTAACTCTGCCTGAAAGCCCTTGATTTCAAAATTAAAATAATTCAGAGGGAAGGGAGATCACATTCTCTGTTCTAAGGGAGGGTTCCACCTCTCTTAGAAGACACCTGTCTTTCAAACCAAGACAGGGTGCTAGCCACCCTGATAAAAGTTACTGCCTATTGCAAACAGCAGAAACTGATAAAACTCCTGTCTCCCATGCATGACCCTCCCACGGCAGGCTGGGCGCAATTTCCAAACAGAAGCTGCGTGTCCCTTCCATTGGAGAACAGGCTTCTGTGGCTACGGGCGCACTCGAGGACCAGCTGCAGGCAGTCAGGGTTGGAGCGTGGAGACTGCGGGCAACAACATCTGTGGGACTGCTGCGGAACACGCGGCGGCAGCTGCGGGCTGCGTGCAGGCAGGGTGCAGGCAGCAATGGCTCCGTCGGGCAGACAGTGGAAAACAAGGTTGTCACGGCAACGGAGCTGCCTTGGGGATGCAGCAAAGCAAGGCAGGACAGGGGCAGACAGGACAGACAGTCTTGGATTAGAGACAAATTTTCTAGGTGGAAAGTGCTCTGAATAAACGCCTCCCTCAAAGCAAAGGGCTTCCGGCACCTCCTTCCCCACCAGAATAGAATTTCTTGGATGAAAGTGAAAAAAAGACTGTTTATTTAAGAAAACACACAGAGTGCCCTGCAGGGCACAGGGGAAGGGGAAAGGGGAAAAGAAATTATTAAACCTGAGTAATCAGCTGATGAACTTTAGTGTCCTTTTCCTCAGGCATAGCTTCCCCTCTCTGGGGGTCTGTGGGGGGCTGGGTGGAGTTGCTCCGGTGGCTCCCTGGAGGATTCTCGTTTGCCGTCCTCCGGGGGGCTCCTCGGATTCACGGGCAAGAAAGCAAGTTGAGAAAAAGTCCAAAAAGGAAAGGACAAAGAAGCAATCCCAGGGAAAAAACTAACAGCAGCAGCAGCCAGACAAAAGGAATGTCCCTGCCTCCCCCTCGCTCCCCAGATGAGAAACCTGGGGAAGGGTTTCAAAACAACCCGTGCCGACAGAGCTTCCTCCAGGCTGCTGAACGCAAAGCTACAGGACCACATTTCTGGGCATACAAGCAAACGATAGGGAATACAGGATTACCATAACATCACCCCAAGACATTGATAAAGAAGGGTAAGTGTGCTTACCAAAGTGGGATAGAAAAGGGAACAAAGAGGGGAAATTAGAGATGGAGAGAGAAAGAGAATACCGGACAGATCATTACCGCTGTACCCAGGGTGCCCCATCAGTGAGAGGTCAGCAGATGAAGTGTGTGTGCTGTGAGCTGCAACGAGTCTGTGCGGTTCCCTTGGCGGGCTGGGTGCAATTTCCAAACAGCAGCAGCTGCGTGTCCCTTCCGTGAGTGAAGAACAGGCTGCCATGGCTATGGGCACACTCGAGGACCAGCTGCAAGCATCAGGGTCAGAGCACAGTGACTGCGGGCTGCGACAGCTGTGGGGCTACTGCTGAAAACATGGTGGTGACGGCTGCAGGCTGCGTGCAGGCAGGGTGCAGACGGCAGCGGCTGTGTTGGGAAAAAAGTGGAGTACGAGGTCACGGCAACAGAGCTGCCTCGAGGAAGCAGCGAAGCAGGGCAGGACAGGGGCAGACAGGACAGACAGCCAGGGAAGGAGCAGGATTGCAGGGAAAACAATGCGAAGGGGGGGAGGGGAGCAGAGCTGACCCTCCAGGCAAGACCCTCTCCCTCCAAAAAACCCGAAGAAAATGGCTGGGGTTGTGTCGCAGTTAACTGCTTTTATGTGCTTGGCTCTCCTATGGCATGGCTTCCCACGCGCTTTTTCTGTGCATTTTTTCCCAGGCATCCAAGGATCTGACCCACCAGCAAAGGGGGGTCGCTTGCAGTCCAGTAGTGGAAGCTGTCTCTCTCCTGATTGGCTGCCAGGCGAAGCCTCTCCAGGGACAGTTTGCAGCATGTATACAGCCCCTAAAGTAATTTTATCACTTCACATATAACATATGTTGAGTCATAAATAAGACTCAGATTGGTCTCTCTCACCCACGCCCCCGGCTCCAGAATCTCGCAATAGGTGGGAGCTTGCCCAGGATTTCCTTCAAGAGCTGGGGGGAGGGAAGGGGAGCTCTGCCCCTTTCTGGCCACACGGTCAATTTGACTAGCCAGGCAGCAAGGTCTCTCTCTAGGAGAGATACTGTTACACATGCCTGTTTCTTTTTGTTTCGTTTTGTTTCTTTTTGTTTCTTTTTCCTTCGGCACTGTGACTGAGCTTGCTGGCTCATTTCTCTGCCTCCCTGCTGTTTTGGGAGCTCAGAGCCAGTGCATGCCACGCTGAGGATCCAGGACCGGGAGGACCCTGTGACCTGCTGGGGGTCACCCTCCTCTCTGCACAGGCTGGACCCATGGACAAGCCATCGTTGGTGAGCTATCCAGGGGAGAGATTCCCCTCTAGATTTTCTGCTACTGTATCAGGTCTTTGCTACATTGTAACCCAACACTCCGTGCCTACCAGGATGCCCGCGGCTCCTGTTACAGCTGTGCAGTTTCTGCTATCTCTTGCTTGCTACCCTGAGTGAGGCAGCCCTGCCATTCCAGCTTGCTACTCTGAGGTCCCTGCTATAGCCCACCGCATGTTCCAGCCTGCCTGCCATTACTGCATGAGGGGAGACGTGATGGGACTCGTGCCACAGCGCCCCCTGCAGACACGAGGGAATCATTGCACCTGCTCTGACCAGCCTGGAGCCCAACAACACCCCTGGTGGCTGTGACCGTAACTGCACCAAAGGGGAGGGCATGTGACTGCCCAGAGAAGGCTGTTACTGGGTTTTTGGTTTTGTTTGTTGTTTCTGCCATTGTTGTTGTTTGTTTGCCTTGTTATACATAGTAGTAAAGAACTGTTATTCCTTTTCCCATAACTTTGCCTGAAAGCCCCTTAATTTCAAAGTTATGATAATTTGGAGGGAAGTGGGTCATATTCTCCATTCCAAGAGAAATTCCTGCCTTCCTTGGCAGACACTTGTCTTTCAAACCAAGACAGCATGCAGTGACTGTATATAAGTAACCCTCTTGTAGAATCATGTGTCCACATTAGGTTAAAATCTCTTGCATGCACCTCAGGCTTGAATAAATGATGCCCTCTTTCACACAATTTTAGTCTTGGAGAGCCTGATTCTGATATTTCAGACATTTGATAACAAGATAAGGAAAAGAAACAGTAACAGGAACAATACTAAGAACAACAGTATATAAATAGGGTAATTACATGCAAAAAATGCTTACTTAAGTCTGACCAACCCGATGTTATGGCGGCCAGCACCACATGGTTTTCCAAGACAAAGGAGAAAATGGCAGATGCCATTGCAGCAAGCGTCCTTCTCCCGAGCCCACGAAAAAGAATGGTAGACAAATCATCTGCACCCATGCTCCTCCCCCAAGCCTGAAACAATGTAAAAAAACAGCAGAGAAACCCTCCAAGTCGGACTGCCCATGTTGCGCCATGCCACACCCACTGCTCTGATTGCTGCTTTGCTCCCCCAGAAAAAAGGAACAAAATGGCAGCAGTTCCACATCACATTCCCCTTTTCTTCCACCTGAAGCCATGACCCCCATCGATGATGTGATATAGAATAAACAACCCAGACATACTCATGGCTCCAGGCTCCACCCCCCTCATGGCAACTGCAAGAAAATAACCTCTATCCGAGCCATAACTAGGACAATGGTAGACTTGGCAGTGCTGGGTTAATGGCTGTACTCAATTATCGTTTCCACCCTAAATGATTCTATGGTCACCAAACATCCTTTCTGTATGCCTCCCAATGCTTTCTTTCAAGACACCTGCTGAAATAAAGGCAATTGCAAGTGTTCCTAGTGTCACAAATTTTTCTGTATAAAACCAGCTAATACTAGCTCATAAATTCTAAACAGTTTACACAAAGAAACATTTACTTGGCTACAGTTACTGAGGAAGTCCATAGCCAGCTCAGGTCTCATGAGTCATAGCTGACTGCATTGACACAAAATCCTTCCTGCTATATAGCTCTCAAGCCTGAGGTATTCATGAAACAAACTTCATAGTGGTATCTGCTTGAAAAATACTAGTTCAAGTGCTTAAGCCAAATCATATATGGAGGTTTATGTGTTTTCATATGCTTCAAAACCTTCAAGAGTATTCTGAGGGAGGGGGAACTTGAAGAAACTTTTGCTTGCTAAACCAGTCTCTGTCACTACTCTAAACAGTATTTCTTTTTTTCTCTACAGAGGTAAGTCAGGGCAGTTCATAGCAGATCGACTCATGTTTGTACATTGCAACTATTAAGTGTGCTTGTGCTGCTATACCCATTGCAGAACTAAAACTTGTCTACAGTGAAGTTATTTTTAAAGGTTGGTTTTCTTTTTTCTATTAAGGAAATATTGAGCAGGGTACTAGGACACAAGACAAAGAATACAGGCCTACAGAAAGCAAGAACCACTATTTTTAATTTCTCTCTCAGGCAGGAATATCACTAGCATAAATATGTCAGAGGTGTTATCTATACTAAGTCCACTGTTATTAACAAAACAATACCATATAGTGCTATGAAGTATACACTGTAAAAACATATAGAAACCAAGTAGAAACAAACACTGTACCTCACCTAATTCAGCAGTACAAAACTATTTATCCATACCAGTTTTTATTTGGGTTTTGTGATGTTGTCTGGGTTTCAGCTGGAATAAAATAATTTTTTTCTCAGTAGCTGGCATAGTGCTGTGTTTTGGATTCTATATGCGAATAATGTTGATAACACACTGATGTTTTAGTTGTTGCTAAGTAGTGTTTACCCAAGGCAAAGACTTTTCAGTGTCTCATGCTCTGCCAGTGAGGAGCTGCACAAAAAGCTGGGAGGGAGCACAGGCAGGACAGCTGACCCAAACTGGCCAAAGGGATATTCCACACCATGGAACATCATGCCCAGTATATAAACTGGGGGAAGTTACCTGGAAGAAGGGGGACCAGGAGGCGATCACAGTTTGGGGATGGGGTTTTGTTTGGCATAGGTCAGCGGGTGGTGAGCAACTATATTGTGCATCACTTATTTTTCTCAGGTTTTCTCTCTTTTTTAATTTACTATTATTGTTATTATTATATTTTAGTTTTTTTCAATTATTAAACTGTTCTTATCTCAACCTACAAGTTTTAATTTTGATTCTCCTCTCCATTCCAGCAGAGTGAGGGGAATGAGCAAGCAGCTAAACAGTGCTTGGTTTCCATCTGAGCCTAAATCACAACAATCCTTTTTAGTGCCCAACATGAGGCACAAAGGGTCGAGATAACAGATCTGACCAGTGTGCTCAAACAAACAAGCATTCATTGCATTGGCTTAGTGGTCACTGCTTATAATGTTGATTTATTTGCTCCCACAGTTGTTATGTTTGTTTTCAGGGTGGTGTTCTGTAATACTGGTAATACATTACTTGCAGTATGTGTTCTCTGTGGTGATGTTTATTTTCCTTGGGGCCTGGGCTAAGACTATCATTGTGGGGTAACTTGTAGTATTGATATGATAGTGTCACTGATCAAGACACCAATCTGGTGTATGTATTTAGTATTGCAGGCACCTCTGGACTTTAGGAGTCATCTACTGGGAACGATTAATAATAACACCTTTGGCCTTTTCTACTTGGAGAGCCAACCTATGGGGGAGATACCTTCCTACATCTTCCTTCTTTCCTTCCTTCTCCTCCAGGCCAATTACAGTAGCATTTGAGAATTTTAAAGATTTTGAATATCCTTTGAATACCCTTGAAACCAACATGGTCTTTTTGCTAGGAGCCAGCATGTTGCTGAATATGGTTCATGTCTTGTTTAAGGTCAGAAAAATAATTAAGGACATCACCCAGAGATTTGCCCTGAGGCTGGATAATTTGGAGTGGTGGGGTGTGTGGGATTGTATGGGCAAGTACCTAGGGCACTGGGCACCTCCAGTGTGTTTGAATCTCATCCCTAAACAAGCACAGAACCCAGAAAAATGAGTAAAATATTTGGAAAAGGTGTATCATCACCCTGGCAATTGGAGAGAGACACCAATCACTGCAAATTGCTGGGGCCTGACCCAGGCCTATCCGGGTGGACCCACATTAAACACTGCTCGGTGCCCTCAGGGGGAAAAGAAAGTCTTTGGATCTGACAATAAGATCACATGCCTTGCAGCTGCTCCAACCACCATGACAGACACTGCAGGTACTCCAACCCTGGCAACAGGCACTGCCACTGAACCAGAGAACCAACATGTGCTGGTGTCAGTTGTCCCTGCACAGAAACAGAAGAAATGCACATGAAAACCACATGGTAAAAGAGCTTTAGTAAAGTAGAACAAGAAGGTCAAGAAAGAAGAGGAGGGTGAAGAGAGCCGAGGGCGAAGCAGCAGGGCCATCACAAGGGCCATTTTCAGTGCCATTACCAAGGCAATCACAAAAAAAGGAGGAAGACACAGAAGACGTAACCCCCACTTAATCCCTATCCTCAAGTGAGCTGTGGGAGATAGAAAAAGATTTTAACGATCATCCAGGTGAACATATTACCATCTGGCTGCTCCAATGCTGGGCTAGCAGTTTGGAACTGGAGGGTAAGGAAGCCAGGCAGCTGGGATCACTTGCTAAAGAACCAGGCGTTGACAAAGCAATGGGAAAAAAGACACAGGTGGTGGTGGTCACTGGAGGTGACTGGTATCAAGTGTGAGGGAAAGGTATCCCTACAAGGAAGATATTCCATGTCACCAAGGCAAATGGACTGCAATAAAGATAACCAATACCTGAGGGAGTTGGCTGCCCAAGAGATGATTTGTTATGACCTGAAGAATGGGCAATTATCCACAGACCCAGATGAAGTCCTATGTCTATGGCCCATGTAGCAGAAATTTGTACAGAGCGCACCAACAGCACATATCAACCCATTGGCAACATTAATTTGGAAAGATGATGAGCCACCAACAGTGGATAAAGCAGTTTGTCAACTCCAGGAATATGAAGACAGTATTTCTTTCTCCCTTGGCTCTCCTGTGGAGAAATTGTCCCAGGAGTTCCACAAATTCAGAGAGACCATGTCCGACTCCCCACCTGTACTGGCCTGTATCTCAGCAGTTGACAGCAAGTATCCTTTTGCTCAAGAGAGGGATATAGAAGGTACACACCACAGGATACCCTGTGGTTTTACCTAGGGGATTGTATTTGGTCTAGCTGAGATGAAGTTCATTTCCCCATAGCAGCCCTTATAGGGCTGTGCTTTGCATTCGTAGCTAGAAAGGTGTTGATAACACACCAGTGTTTTGGCTTCTGCTGAACAGAACTGGCACAGCATCAGCACTGTCTCTCAATGTTGGCCCCTCATCATGGGGCTAGGAGTGGGAGAGATCCAGGGAGGGGACACAACCAGGCCAGCTGTCCCAAATTAACCAAAGGGATATTTCCCACTGAGAAAGGGATAATCAATAGGTTACTCAAGTTAACTATTGAGACACAGAATATGTGAATTCTAAAACCTAGAAAAACAGGATTCCCTTAATCTTATCAAGAGGGACAAGAGTCCGTTTGAAGCCAGCACAGAAACCACTGAATCATCCCATGAAGGACTACGCATGCTCGAGAGAGAAAGGTGAAAAGTGCATTGTGATGACTGTCATCCTGGAAGGGGTCTTTGGGGTCTCCAAAGACCACTGGGACATACAGAGCATGCGTGGCACACATGCTAATGATATTAATGACTTCTGAGAAATTATTTGTAAAACCACTCCTATCCCAGGGAATGTGATGAATATTCATGAATTTTACCTATAACACTGTGTCTTTGGAAAGTGCCGCTGTGTGTGTTTGGAGGAGTGAATTCCCCCACACCCAGTGCACCGAATAAAGCAAATACCTACTTCTCGGATCTTATCTCTGAAGTATCTCTGGGCTCGCTTGGGGCGAATCAAATTGACATCCCAGATGGGACCATAATTCTGCTCAGCTGCCAGATCCAGGGGTAAGCAGACCTCCCAGTCGCGACCCTGAATTTTCAGGGGGAGCTCAGCTGTCCTTTGGCTCACAGCAGGGGTAGACCAAGAACAATCTGCACCAAATTAAGGTATTTGCTTTTTTTAAAAAAAACACAAATGCCTGCAGGTCTGTGGTACAAGTCCCCAAGGGTGGGTTGAGACTAGGTCTCCCAAAATAAGTCCTGGGCAAGGGGTTGGACCCCCAGGGTTGGACCCCGCTATAGTGAAAGGCACCTTTAAGGGGTTGGACCCCCAGGGGTTGGACCCCACTGTACTGCACCATCGTACTGCTACTTTTGTTCTGTCTGTTGTTATTGTGTTACTGTGTGAGAGAACGAATGAGACGTGTCTCGGACACGAAGTGACAGTGGAGCTCTATCTGCGGTTCCGTTATCTGGCGACAGAAACGGCCAGAGAAAAGCGAAGCGACTGGCAAAGAGTGAATGAGTATAAATCATATATAAACCGTTGGTTTGGAGTATCTGGAGGGGGGCAGATTGTATTATTGATGGGGAAAGATTTTAGCTATTGAATTGAGAACACCCAGACCCCCAACACCTTTCTAATATAGCTCCATTTCATTTTCCTTTTGAAATCCTGTGTTTTGCGCATGGAAACAGTTGTGAGGCTTGGACTTTGTGCGCTTGTATTAATTGTGAGAGGAAGTGATATTGTCTGTTTGCTCAAGTGCTTTTGAAATTTTTTTGGAATGTGTGTGCATGTACTGTGTGTACAAATTTTTATTTGTGTTAATTTGTATTTCTGCTGGCATATAAATTCATGCGGGGATGCCCGTGGGATAAAAGTAACTAGTTGAGTCTAATAGGTATCCCTTTGGGACTCCTGTGTGTGTAGCTGCTGGAATATGGTTGTGTAGAATGTTGTAGTAGAAAGAGTGGGCATGCAAGTAGATAGAGTAAAAGAAAGAAAAAAAAAAAGAGAGAAGAGGAGAAGAGAAGAGAAGAGAAGAGAAGAGAAGAGAAGAGAAGAGAAGAAAAAGGATTTGGATGTTTTCCAGCACCTTCCCCTGCCTTGTCCTCCACCTATATCCTCTGATTTCAGAGCAGCAGGAGCGAGCGCAGAGGTGTGGGGCTGGGAGCACAGGCTGGGGGCCTGTGGGGAAGTGTGGAGCTGAGCTGGAGCTGTGGGACAGCTGAGAGCTCAGCACCAGGCAGTCCTTGACCCTGCCACCCCCCAGGGCAGAGGCAGCAGTGGCCTCCCAGCCTCCGTGAGGCTGCAGAACACCCTGGTCACCTGTGGTGCTGCTAGCCGTGCCTGCTGGGAGAGCCGGAGGGGAAGCTGTGTTTGGACACTGCGGAAGGAATATCTGGAAAATGCAGATTGTGCATGGAAGGATTAGGAAGAATTTTGATTGGGTCACTGGAATGACTTTGTGGAAGAATGAGCACCCCCAGGCAGTAGTGGGGGTAGGGGCTAGAGGAAGGGCAGAATAAGCCCCTGAATTAACTGGTTAGGAAGATACAGCAAATGTATGTAAGAAGGGATAAGGGAAAGGCAAAGGCAAAGATGATGCCAAAGGTATTACAACCCCGAAAGAATAAACTGCAGGGCCCCCGAGACAGAGGAGATGGGGTTGGCCACCAGGACGTGGCAAAGGCATTCCCTCCTCGGCAGGAGAAAGCCGATCAGAGCAGTGGCTGGGAAGGGATCAGTGTTCCAACTGCGGGGCAGAGGGACACTGAGAGCAGGAATGTCCTTGGAAACAACTAGATCTTCAGGGGGAGGAAGTCCAGCAATTAATAGAAATGAATTGTTAAGGATGTCAGGGGCTCCCATTATACAAGGGACGCCCCACACAAGAGCCCTTGATAACTTTTAAGGTGGGCCTGGATCGAGAGGAGATGTGAAGGCTCTTGATTCACTTTGAATTTTATCCCTAAGAGAGGAAATTGTCAACAAAATCTTTAATTATTCAAGAGGTGAGTGGGAAAGATGAAGTGTGCACCTTATTCTGCCACTATTGGTAGATGTGGGGAATAAGTTTGAAATGCATGAATTTCTGTTTGTTCCTAATTGTAATTGTAATTTACTAGAGATTTGATGGCTAAAGTCGGAATGCACATTAATATTGTGAAGAACTACAAAAGCTAACACTGTGGTATCTGTCTGAGAAGTCATGCTGAAATAAACTCAAATGTGTGGGCAGCCTCAAAGAAAATGGTATAATAGAAAACGAAAATAAATCAGTAGTAATAGTATAATTGGCTATTCTCTATTTAAAGTAACTACCAAAATGTTATTGTCCTTAAAATAAAAGTGCATGGTGAATTCAAAAGTCTTTGGTGTACACAAGGATTTGGAGATTAGTTTTTAAAAAAAACTAAAGTTCCATGTGTAAGAACCTTCAAAAACTTGATTTGTATAAAGGATATACCAAATTTTGTAATTAACTATTTCAGAGTTAAAGTCTCCTGCCTGGGTTACACTGAGTGGTTGGTTTGTTATGAGCAGAGTTTTGCTCAAGTGCTTCTGAGTTCTTTAGCCTTCAAGCAGCCAGAGAAATTGCCTTAGAGGAGATGAAAATTGACACTACCGAGGGAAAGTGTGAACAATGTCTTCCCCTCAAAACCAAGCTCTGCGTGCTTGCAGAGAAGGAAAACAAAACTGTCTGTGTTGCAAAATAAAACTAGCTAGCATAAAATACAAGAATTTTCAATGGGGGTTGAAGGAGGCAAGAATTCGTCCTTCTCCCCACTCTAACATGTGTTATCACTGTGCAAGTTTGTTTTAATATCATCAACTTTGAATGTTCAAGTGCGTCCTCATCAGATAAAAAGCTAAGTGTGTCCAGACATGAGACAAGGAGCCACTCAAGCCACAGAAGCAAAAAGAACTGCTGACTACCCTCACAACTGTGAAATCTATGGCCAGAGACTCCTCTCTAATGTGAAACTCCAGACAAAGAGGACATGAAAGAACCATATTGGACAATATAATATACAGTAAATCAGTTAAAAGCTGCAACGCCAAAATGAAACACATTAAAAGGTTTTGCTTTTTTTATTTCCAGAACAGTGTTATCCACAGTGTTGTTCCTGGATCAGTCAGCTATCCTAGCAGAACCTTGTAATAATTGTGATAGCAGGTATGGCTTCAGATGCAAAGGGGTAAGTAAGCCAGAAAGAAAAGAAAGCAATACCCTTTTTAACACATGAACATGAAACAACAGCCACATTAGCTTATGGACTTTAATCTAAATTTGCAAAATTGAGGTATAACAATATGTAAATCAAACAAAATAATTTTCTTTTAAATTAAAAGGTTTCAAAAGGATGGCTGGCTATTCTACTAAGTATTAGTAATTGTCACATTTCTAACTGTTGCTGTTACATGCATATTTGCTTGTCCAGCATTTGAGAATGCTAGGCCCCACAAAAGGAAGATACTGCCATTGAAAAAATCATTAGAGATCATGGACCGAACTGCCAGGCTTTGGGCTCTGCAATTTAAAAGATGCTTTTAAATTTAAAATAGCAGTTACCATTCATATGAATTCCAGTATGCTTTCCTCTTTTCTTTCTCCTCTGTCTGCTAGAAATCCCACCAAAAAGGGAGGTGTTGGGGAAGATGAAATAGGATGGTTACTGAAGGTAATCCCCCTTCTTGATAGAACAATGCCCTCTGCCCAGGCAAGTCCAAAGGTCAGAAGCAGACCCTGCCTGCCTGGTGGAGATCCCAAAAAGCAGTTTTTTTAAGGTTTGAAACATGACCCCACAAGGTAATGTGATGATTCTTATAGGTTGTATGTAAATGCTGCAGGGTTTGTAGCTTGTCTTTGATTGGTTAAAGGGAATTAGAATATTCAACAGAGAAGATGATTTATTGCATTGTAAACAGCAAATTGCTCTCTTTTACTCTCTTCTTTCTGCTCTCTCGTGCTCTGTTACGGCCCAAGCAGCTGAGATAGAACTCAGTGCCCTTGAGAATGTGGAGGATTGGGATGAAATGGGAGAAGTGCCAGAAGAAAGTGAAGAAGAGATGGATTATCCCAGCAACCTCCCAGAAAAGTATTACAGATAGTATAGGCCGTTATCTCTCTCCAACCACTCGACGCATGCATATCTCATTGTTAGACATTGGTAAGTTTAGACTGTAAATTACTTGTATTCACTTTTCTATTTGTTCTGAAAACTTGTAAACCCGCCTAGTTATGTGCCCTTATAACCTGTTGTAGAGCCTTTGTTCAGGGCTCTTCAGATCTTTCTCCAAACTTTCCTATCCCCGATGTAACCCCAATAAAGCTGAAGAGACCTCATCTCGTTCTCTCGCCTGAGTCGACTTCCAGAAGCCCAAATTCATCTCCTGTGTAGCTCAAGACAGCCCTTCTCCCCACTGAAAGAACTTTCCTGTGGCATTTAAAGCACTTCTGGTTATGACTTCAGAAGTAGCCGCCACAGATGGTGCCCCGTGTGAGGAAAACCACAGATGGTCCATCGTGTGAAGAACATCATGGGAGAAGACGCTGAAACCGCGTGAAAAGAAGAAACCGGGAGAAACAGCAAAAAACCGGATTTCAAACCCCTCCGAAAAGCCGCGGCTGCAGCCTGCCGCCGAGCGCCGCCGCGCCGCGCCCGCCGCCGAGCGGAGGAGGGGGAGCCCAAAACACCCGCAGCCACATTCCAGCCACGCGTGAATTTTCCACCTGAGAGCAACACCAAAACTTTCCAGCTTTTGTGGGAGCCTACGCCCGACCTGAGCGTGCGTGGACGCCTGGAACGCGACCTCGCGACACCGACTTTACTTTGCCCCTGACCTCCTCACGGAACAGGACCCACGCGTGGTGTAAGTCCCCCGTGACATTGTGGGAGTGGGGAGAGGGAATCCCCACCCAGTGCCCCTGCAGGGCAGAGAACGAGTCTCGCTGTGGGGGGAGGGTCAGAGGAACTGTTTTAGTTTTGTTTTTTGTTTTTTGGCTTAGAAAAAGACCACCCCCCCCGCTTGGAAAGCATGGGCTGCTCTTTTTCTAAAGTCGCGAATCTGAGAGGCGAGATTGAGTCCAAATTAACCACACTTTTAGTTCAGAACGGAGTTTTCTTTAAGAAAAGCAGTTTAACATCTTTAATACGTTTTATTTTAAAAAATTGTCCCCCCGAAGACCCACAAGACATCCTTTCAGGGGATTTCTGGGACGAACTGTCCGAAAAAATCTCCTTTCAATGCCGCATACATGAAAAACTAGCCCTCCGACTGTACCCCCTGGTCTCCAAAACTCACAGTTTAGTAACCGCTGCTGAAAAGCTTTCTTTCCCCGTTTCCCCTTTATTATCCCAACACCCTTCTCCTTACCCCTCTATCCTAAAAAGAGCGAGAAATCCCCAGGTAAACCGTAAAAGTACGCCCAGGAGCTGCCTGCGCTGGGACCTGCGGGTTTCTCCCTCCCCCCGAACCCCAGACAGAGACTGCAGCTCTGTTTCTACTCCTCCCTCAACCCCTCTTACCCCTAATCCGCGCTTTCCCCGATCTCGGAAAAATAAAACCAGGTCCGCGCCAAAAAACGCTGAAAAATCCACCCCAGACCGCGCAGAATCCAGACAAAGGAATCATGGCCGGGACCATGCTGGCGTCCGTGGGCGTGCCCAACGTTCCCCTTCCCAGCATTCGTCGCGAGCATCTTCTTCCCAGCATTCCCCTTCTCCCTCTCCTTCCGCCCGCTCGCGTCATCACTTCCTCCTATCTACTCCTCAAGGTTTACCCGCGAAAGCCTCCCGCGGCTTTCGCCGCGAGAACAGAACCCACTCCTACCATGATCTCACCCCCTCCTCCCTCTCCCTAGATCCACCCCCTTCACTCCCTCTCCCAGCCCTGTCCACCGCCTCCTCCATGACGCCGGAGAGGCGGCCCAAACCCCGAGAGAACACCTCCGGAGAAATCTTTCATGGGCGCAGCCATCTTGACAGGAACTTCAGCATGTCAACTTCCGGTAGTCAAACCTTAATAGCAGCGCCCGCCAAGCGGCGAAAAAAGGATCCGCCTCCTTCACCCCAGCACCCCTCTCAATCCCAACTCTCTCCTAATTCTAATCACAGTTCCCCCAGTCCCTCACCACCCCCGATGAGTATCCACAGAGGCAACACGCATGCTGTTACCTGGTTTCCAATTCCACATTCAGTGAGAGAAAAAGTTTTAAAAGCTGCAAAAAATTTTGGCCAAAATTCAACCTATTTTAATTCATATTTAGATTCAATACTCCAATCAGAAACCCGTTGTCCAGTAGACATTCGAAGCATTATAGCAGTGCTATTAACACCAGCACAAATGACACTCTGGGAATCACATTTTAAACGGAGGGTCCAATCTCTTTTAACAAATTATAAAACAAACCCCAACCTGCAGCACCTAACAATTTCAATTCTCATTGGATCAGAAGAAGGATTTAATAATCCGATTGAACAGGTGAAAATCATTACAAAATCAATTCAATTAGATTTAATAACAGCAGCACTTAATGCCTTAAAGGCTGTTCCTTCAAAACCAGAAACCTTAGTACCTTTCATGTATATCAAACAAGGCCAAACTGAATTATTTACTGATTTTATTGACAGGCTGTCAGCAGCCATTGAAAAACAATTTAAAAATCCTGAACAGCAAGAAGAAGTCATAATTCAAACAGCCTCAGTGAATGCAAATCCCAGATGCAGGCAAATCATCTCGTCTTTACCCCCAAGCACAGAAATTACCTTATCATTACTGATCAAAGCCTGTTCCCGTCCGTCCCTGGAACCCCCTCTCCGAGTACCACAATTCCCTAAAGCCTATACTTCCCGACCCCGATCCCATTCCAATCCACAATCACAGTATACCTGCCACAACTGTGGCCAGCCTGGCCACTTGGCAAGAAACTGTCCCAATATTTCCCTCTCACGTTCTTCTCCTTTTCCTCCGAGAACACCTGCGGAATCCCACACTGGAACCCCAAACACCTCGCGCCCTGCGTCACAACAATCTACACCTCAAATCGCCAGAAAACCCTCCATTCGTTTTAATCCAGCCACAAATGAGTCATCAAAAAACTAAATTATGAACGCGAACACTCACCGCGTGCAGAAAAAAATAGTGAGACCCGAGAACTGAACTGGACATCTGATTCAGACACCGATGATGACACGTTCCAGCATTTGCTGCCAACAGACCCTGACCAAAGACACGCAACATCTGTATTCTGGTCAGAAAACCTAGCAAAATCTCGTCCTTTGCTGACAGCATCCTTAACATTAAATGGAAAGACAATTACTCTTACTGGACTAGTGGACTCTGGAGCAGACATTACCATCATTGCACGCCGAGATTGGCCTTCCCAATGGCCTCTCACTGATTCCACTACACCCATTATGGGAGTGGGAGGAAATGCACAGGCACGTCGAAGTGCCCAAACAGTTGTTTGTGTAAATGTAGAAGGAGCAAAAGGCACTGTCCGTCCCTTTGTGGCGGACCTCTCATACAGTCTGTGGGGGAGAGATTTGCTCTGCCAATGGGGAGCAAAAATTATCATTCCATCTCCAAAAGAGCAGGTTTTTTCCACCGGGGCCGTGGTGGAGGGCGCTATCCCACGTCTTAATTGGCTGAAAGAAGAACCTGTGTGGATTGATCCATGGCCCCTGCCCCTTGAAAAATTGAAAGCCCTCAAAACCCTAGTGGCAGAACAACTTGCAAAAGGGCGAATTGTTCCTTCAACAAGCCCGTGGAACTCTCCAATCTTTGTTATCAGAAAACCTGGTAAAGACGAATGGAGACTTCTCCATGACCTTCGAGAAATTAACAAGGCCATGGAGGACATGGGATCTCTCCAACCCGGATTACCATCTCCGGCCCTTTTGCCCTCAGACTGGAAATTAGCTGTCCTTGATCTGAAAGATGCTTTCTTTAGCATTCCACTCCACCCTGCAGATCAAGCCAAATTTGCATTTTCAGTGCCTTCTCTGAACAACTCAGAACCACTCCAAAGGTTTCAGTGGACTGTTCTCCCTCAGGGGATGAAAAACTCACCTGCAATTTGTCAGCAATATATTGCACGAGTTCTCGCCCCTGTGAGACGACAGTTTCCTGAAGTCCGCATTCTGCATTACATGGATGACATTCTGGTGTGTGCTCCAACAAGCCCAGAAGTTGAAAAAGTACTCACAGTTGTTTCACATGTTTTCACAAAAGCAGGTTTTGATATAAGACCAGACAAAATCCAAAAAACAACACCAGTGAAATACCTGGGTTGTACCATTAATGATCGTACTATCCGTCCTCAATGTTTGAAAATTGGAAACCTCCCACGCACATTGCGTGATTTACATCAACTGTGTGGCTCCGTGAATTGGGTAAGGCCTCTCCTGGGTATCACAACCGAGGAAATGGCCCCCCTTTTCAACTGTTTAATCGGAGGGGGGGAGCTAGACTCCCCAAGAGAATTAACACCAGAAGCTGTGGCTGCACTGGGAAAGGTGGAAAAGGCCATATCGGAAAGGCAAGCCCACCGATATGACCCAGACCTACCTTTTGAGCTTGTGGTCCTGGGGGAAGGCCGATACACCCACGGGTTAATTTACCAGTGAAGTGTAGACCGACCTGATCCACTGCTTATCATCGAGTGGATCTTCCTCCCCCACCAGTTGGCGAAGACGTTAACTACCCGAGATGAATTTGTATCCAAGGTGATCAAAAAGGGTAGGTTAAGGCTCCGTGCCTTAGCAGGTCAGGACTTTGTTTTCATACGTGTGCCTTACAAAGCTGAACAATTGGATTTTGAAATGCAATTCAATGAACCTCTGCAAATGGCTCTCGAAGGGTTCTCTGGCCAAATAACATCAAGCCATCAAAAACACAAACTTCTAAGTACAGCATTTAATTGGTTTGAAAAACCAAAACTGTCACAAAAACCAATTCCCAACGCCTTGACTGTATTTACAGATGGCTCAGGCACTTCCAAAAAGTCTGTTATGACTTGGAGGAACCCCGCCACAGGACAGTGGGAGTCCGATGTGCAGGTAATCGAGGGGTCCCCACAAGTTGCCGAGCTTGCTGCAGTGGTGAGATTGTTTGAAAAATTTAAAGAACCTGTCAATGTTGTCACAAACTCTGCCTATGTGGCAGGAGTGACATTGAGAGCAGAAAATTCGGTCCTAAAACAAATTGACAATCCGAAAATCTTTTCTTTACTCCTGAGGCTTGTGACAGCCTTGTCCCACCGGGAGCATCCCTATTTTGTGATGCATGTAAAGTCACACTCCGACCTGCCAGGACCCATCGCCGATGGAAACAGTAGGGCTGATCAATTGGCAGCTTCTGCCCTGAAACCGAATACGCCAGACCACTTCAGCCAAGCAAAGTTGAGCCATCAATTTTTCCATCAAAATGCTCACGCCTTGGCCAGGCTATTCGGAATCTCTCGAGAACAAGCAAGAGCAATAACTAGGGCATGCCCTAACTGTGCCACCGACGATCTGCCCACTTACCCTATGGGTGTCAACCCTCGAGGAACTGAGAGTTGTCAGGTGTGGCAAACCGACGTCACACATGTTCCCGAATTTGGACGACTGAAATACGTCCATGTGTCAATGGACACATTTTCAGGAGCAATGTTTGCATCAGCCCACTCTGGGGAGAAAACAGACTGCATCAGGCATCTCACCCAAGCATTCGCCACACTGGGCATCCCGGGGCAAATCAAAACTGACAATGGCCCTGCATACTCATCCAAATGATTCAATAAATTCCTCGAAGAATGGGGGATCAGCCATGTCACCAGCATCCCTCACTCGCCGACAGGCCAAGCAATTGTCGAGAGGGCCCATCAGACCCTCAAAACGACACTTTACAGACAGCTGGGGACCACAACAGAAGTCACCACACCTCACCTCCGGTTAGCCAAGGCGCTCTATGTCATCAACTTTTTAAATGCCTCAGCCGAGGAGCCCATGCCGCCTATATTTAGGCACTTCATGAACGACAAGAGAGGAAAATTGAAAATACAACCACCTGTGTTAGTTCGGAATTTAGAAACTTTAAACATTGAAGGACCATTTCCCCTGGTAACCTGGGGACGTGGTTACGCGTGCGTATCCACGCCTACCGGACCCAGGTGGGTTCCAGCAAAATGCGTCCGGCCGTACACGGCTGAAGATTTCAAACACCATCCCCCTGGAGTGAATTTCGCGAAACCAAAACAAAAATTCAAACCCAGTTGGAAACGACTTTCAATCCTCAACTGGAAACAACAGAAAAAAATCAGACTCAAAGATCCCCCTTTAGTTAAAATACCTCTTGAATCATACATATATTCCCTAGCGAATTTTGACTTCCCGAAACCAAAAATTCTTCAGTATTGGGAAGACCCTTCTAAATTTAAAAATGTTATTTTTGTTTAATCATGTTTATTTTGTAGGTTTCACGATGAAGGAACTCCTGCAGATCATCATCATCCTGGATTCTATGGTTGCAACTGAAACATTCATAGTACCCCAACCAAAAGCTAACATTTGGCGATCTCTCGCCGAGTCTCTGGGACAAAAAGGTTTGTGTCTAGGCATGGACAGAGCAGAAGATCCTATCCAGTCCTGTTTGTTGGGAATCCCACTGAAACTGAGAGAATTTCCTTTTATAGACAAATTAGTAAATAACCGCTGGGATTCGGCAGCTGCCTGGGACAATTTTGTCACAGAGTTGCCACCTCTGAAAGCAGAACCACAAGAACTTGAACTGCATGGGTCAGCCCGTGCAGATCAATGTATCTCATTCATTGCTCCAGAAAAAATAAAATATTCACTCATCCCTATAGACAAAAAATATTCCCCGAGAGATTGGTGTGTGACCACAGCAATTCATGGATCAGTGGGACCCGAGCAACACAAACAATTGCCAAAAGGCCTCTTTTTGATTTGCAGCAACCATGCCTGGGCAGGAATCCCTGCTCATCCACGAGGAGGCCCATGTACACTCGGTAGATTAGCGACATTTACACCAGACAAACAACAGTTAATGAATTGGCTTTCTTCCTCCAAAAATTCAGTCCTTCCCAGTCAACAACCAACATCTTTGACTGGGAAATCTGCCCAATTCGAACGTCAAAAAAGAGATCAAGGAGTAGCACAATTAGACTGGGAAAAATGTAATAGTGAAATCACAACCTGGCCCAAAAGCAAAAAATTGGCTGCAACTATCTTTCTACCGTGGACAGCCATTTACCACAACCTTGGAGAAATTGATCGTATAGAATGTTGGATAGGGAAAAATGCAAAAGCAACCTCTGAAGCCCTAAGCGAACTCCTTGCAGATGAAGAAACTTTAAAACATGCCACTCTCCAAAACAGAGCTGCGATAGATTATCTTCTGCTCCTCCATGGCCACGGCTGTGAAGAGTTTGCAGGAATGTGCTGTTTTAACTTTTCCCTACATGGGAAAAGCATTTCTGAAAAGATTCACAACATCCAATCACAAATCAAAAATCTGAAACATGAAACAGAGACTTGGTGGGGGAAGCTGTTCCAAGGATGGGGCCTGTCCGGATGGCTTACCTCCCTCGTGAAAACCTTGGTGTCAGTTGTTCTCATTGTCACGTTTGTTCTTTGCTGTTTGTGTATATGCAAATCTATCATTGTAAAGGCAGTTTTATCCTTTTTATTTGAAAACAAACGGGGAGATGTTACGGCCCAAGCAGCTGAGATAGAACTCAGTGCCCTTGAGAATGTGGAGGATTGGGATGAAATGGGAGAAGTGCCAGAAAAAAGTGAAGAAGAGATGGATTATCCCAGCAACCTCCCAGAAAAGTATTACAGATAGTATAGGCCGTTATCTCTCTCCAACCACTCGACGCATGCATATCTCATTGTTAGACATTGGTAAGTTTAGACTGTAAATTACTTGTATTCACTTTTCTATTTGTTCTGAAAACTTGTAAACCCACCTAGTTATGTGCCCTTATAACCTGTTGTAGAGCCTTTGTTCAGGGCTCTTCAGATCTTTCTCCAAACTTTCCTATCCCCGATGTAACCCCAATAAAGCTGAAGAGACCTCATCTCGTTCTCTCGCCTGAGTCGACTTCCAGAAGCCCAAATTCATCTCCTGTGTAGCTCAAGACAGCCCTTCTCCCCACTGAAAGAACTTTCCTGTGGCATTTAAAGCACTTCTGGTTATGACTTCAGAAGTAGCCGCCACAGTGCTCTCTCTCTCTCTCTTTTCTCTGGCCTGCTTTGGGCTGCGTCTTGCAGCCCAGCAGGCCTCTCACGCCCACACTCTTTCGCAATAAACCCTCATGTTCTAAAACTCATCTTTAGAGATCTCTTGTCCCTATTTTTATCCCCATAACTAAACCCCACGGAGTTCTTTCCTTACGGGGGGGGGGGGGGGAAGATAGCCTAATTAGATCACAAGAAGAGAAAACTAACAGTACGAGACTCATAGTCAGTTACCATTTATGCTTTCCTCTTTCCTTTCTGCTCTGTTTGCTAGAAATTCCACCAAAGTGAGGGGGAATAGTACCCCAATTAAATTACAAGCGAGAAAAGCTATCAGTGGTCCTGATCACTGTCTTGAGCCATGATGCGGGCTGCCAAAAACTGAAAAGACTAATGTCTCTCAAACACTTCAGGATGCCTGTGTGTGTGGTGTGTGTGTGTGGGGAGGGGGCAGGTCAGGCCTTGCCCTGGTGAGACAGTGAACTGCTCCTCACCCCACCCCCACAGCATCCCAGCCCTGCAGTGGTGCTCTCAGTCATGGACACAGCAGAGGCTGTGCTCCATTCTCCCCATCCCTGACTCCAGAGAAACCCAGAAAGCAAATCCCACTGGGGGATGGAATGCCCAGTCTTTCTTCTTTTTCTTCAAAATAGCTGCTCAAAATTCTAGTCCTATGGGGGGGCTAATATGTAGAATAAGAATCAAACTAGGTGAGGACCAAAGCCCAAGGGTTGGCCAGTGCCCCCAGTGCGGGGTTGGTATTGGATATGTGAACACAGTGCCTATATAGTTTTACCCTTGGGATGTCAAGGTCGCTGTGCGATAGGACCAGTATTTCCCCACATTAGTGTATTTCCTCAACTACAAAGCTTACTCCGAACTTTTAGAAGAATAGATAGGCCCACCAGATTTCACAGCTTTGCCAGGTAGTTTATACCTTGGCTCAGAGTAAGTGAACTAGAGAAATCAATAGTAAATCATTCTGCCACTATAGAGACCATAATGAATGCCAATGCAGATGCCATAAGAGCACAGCAAATTGAGATTAAGAGCATCTCACAATTAGCTATACAAAATAGACTTGCATTAGATTTGCTGTATGCCAGAGGAGGAGTATGTACAGTTATAAATACAAACTGTTGCAAATATGTTGATCCTAGCTTAAACTTAACTTGTAATAGTTATTTGTATTATTGCATTGTTATTTAATGTCTGTATTAGTAGTTATTGTTGTATGATATTATATACTTGAAATCGCAATGGTTATGCTCAATGGCAAAATTACAAGCTTAGAAATAAGATAGAGAAAGGTACTCACTTTCACGATATACAAGATTTGTAAAGAATTACAAAATGACCAAAAAAATAAAAGGGGGGGGATTGAGAAAGGGATAATCAATAGGTTACTCAAGTTAACTATTGAGACACAGAATATGTGAATTCTAAAACCTAGAAAAACAGGATTCCCTTAATCTTATCAAGATAAGAGGGACAAGAGTCCGTTTGAAGCCAGCACAGAAACCACTAAATCCTCCCATGAAGGACTACGCATGCTCGAGAGAGAAAGGTGAAAAGCGCATTGTGAAGACCGTCATCCTGGAAGGGGTCTTTGCATCTCCAAAGACCACTGGGACATACAGAGCATGCGCGGCACACATGCTAATGATACTGTGTTGGTTTGAAAACAAACCAGTGGGAGATCACAAGTCAAGTTTGAAATTAAAAATAAGTGAAATAATACAAGGAAAAGCACTGACAAAGTCAGATACAACCTAACACCCTGTTAGGGTGGTAGTAGCAGTCCGACTGAAGTAGTCCAGTTGAAGTGGTGATCCTGTGAAGGTCTAGTCTCTAGCTGAAGATCCAGTAGTAGCTCTGGTCCTCTGGGAACCCAGCAGACAGGGCTAGCTCAAGCAGTTCCAAGGCCAGGTTATATCCACGTGGGAACACCTGGTTCCTCCCTCCTGGGCAGAGCATCCCACAATGGGATGAGATAAGTCCATGAGTCACACGGTGGGTCCCTGATGGCCCATTGCCTGTCATGCGGGGTGGGTCGTTAGCAGCTGATAATAGCTAACGGATGGCCCATTGCCTGTCATCCGGGGTGGGTCATTAGCAGCTGATAATAGCTAACGGCCCACAGCTGGTGGTAATAGAATACTTAACTACATCAATATTGCAACCTAGGACATTATCCACCCCTTATTCTATTACCATCTACAGAGTTCTCACTCAAGATAAGGTCTCCTTGTGGTACACAACGGGTTTCCCCATCTGCCTTCATCACCCACCAAGTATAACCAGGTCCTTGGGCAAAAACCAGTCCACGGATGGGTTTGCCTATGCCTGAGGTGGGACTAATCCAAACAGTCTTTCCTAAGAAACCTCTTACGTGTACCACAGGGACTTTATCTCCATCCACTGTGTGCAAAGGTTCGGACTGGGCAGGACCGGCTCGATTGATAGAACCCCTCGTGTTAACCATCCAGGTGGCCTTTGCTAAGTTCAGTTCCCAATTTTTGAAGGTTCCTCCGCCAAGTGCCTTCAAAGTTCTCTTAAGTATTCCGTTGCACCGTTCAACTTTCCCGGCAGCTGGTGCATGATAGGGGATGTGGTATATCCATTCAATTCCGTGTTCTCTAGCCCAGGTGCTTATGAGGCCATTCTTGAAATGGGTTCCATTGTCAGACTCGATTCTCTCAGGGGTACCATGTCTCCACAGAACTTGCTTTTCCAGACCCAAGATGGTGTTCCGGGCAGTAGCATGAGGCACAGGGTAGGTCTCTAACCATCCTGTGGTTGCTTCCACCATGGTCAACACGTAGCGCTTTCCTTGGCGGGTTTGGGGAAGTGTGATGTAGTCAACTTGCCATACTTCCCCATACCTGTACTTTGACCATCGTCCACCATACCACAGAGGCTTCACCCGCTTGGCCTGTTTGATTGCAGCACAAGTCTCACAGCTGTGGATGACCTGTGAGATGTTGTCCATGGTCAAGTCCACCCCTTGGTCACGAGCCCACCTGTATGTCGCATCTCTCCCTTGATGACCAGAGGCATCATGGGCCCAACGAGCTAGAAATAATTCTCCTTTGTGCTGCCAGTCCAGATCCACCTGTGACACTTCCACCTTGGCAGCTCGGTCCACCTGCTCATTGTTACGATGCTCTTCATTAGCCCGACTCTTAGGTACATGTGCATCCACGTGTCAAACTTTCACGGTCAGCTTTTCTGCCCGGGCGGCGATGTCCTGCCAAATCTCAGCGGCCCAGATGGGTTTTCCTCTGCGCTGCCAGTTAGCCTTTCTCCAGCGATCTAACCATCCCCACAGTGCATTGGCTACCATCCAAGAGTCGGTGTAGAGATAAAGCCTTGGCCACTTCTCTCGTTCGGCAATATCCAAAGCCAGTTGGATGGCTTTAAGCTCCGCGACCTGGCTCGATCCACCTTGTCCCTCAGTAGCCTGTACAGCTTGTCATGTGGGGCTCCATACTGCAGCTTTCCATTTCCGATCTGCGCCTACAATTCGGCAGGACCCATCGGTGAAGAGGGCATAGCGTCTTTCACTCTCTGGCAGTTCATTATACGGGGGTGCTTCCTCGGCACGTGCTACTTGCTCCTCTGCATCTTCTGAAGATAATTTAAAAGTCTCACCTTCAGGCCAGTTTGTTATAATTTCCAGAATCCCAGGGCGATTCGGGTTTCCAATACGGGCGCGCTGTGTGATGAGGGCAATCCATTTGCTCCACGTGGCATCAGTGGCATGGTGGGTAGAGGGAACCCTTCCTTTGAACATCCACCCCAGCACTGGCAGTCGGGGTGCAAGGAGAAGTTGTGTTTCTGTGCCGATCACCTCTGAGGCGGCTTGGACTCCTTCGTAAGCTGCCAAGATTTTTTTCTCGGTGGGAGTGTAGTTGACTTCAGACCTTCTGTAACTTCGACTCCAGAATCCCAGTGGTCGACCTCGGGTCTCGCCAGGCACCTTCTGCCAAAGGCTCCAGGACAGACCATGGCTCCCGGCTGCAGAGTAAAGCACATTCTTTACCTCTGGTCCTGTCCTGACTGGTCCCAGGGCTACCGCATGAGCGATCTCCTGTTTGATCTGGGTGAAGGCTTGCTGCTGTTCAGGGCCCCAGTGGAAATCGTTCTTCTTGCGGGTTATGAGGTAGAGAGGACTCATGATCTGGCTGTACTCAGGGATGTGCATTCTCCAAAAGCCTATGGCGCCTAGGAAAGCTTGCGTCTCCTTCTTGTTGGTTGGTGGAGACATCGCGATGATCTTATTGATGACCTCAGAAGGAATCTGACACCGTCCGTCTTGCCACTTTACTCCCAGGAACTGGATCTCTCGGGCAGGTCCCTTGACTTTACTCTTCTTGATGGCAAAACTGGCTTCCAGGAGAATTCTGATGATTTTCTCTCCTTTCCCAAATACTTCCGTTGCTGTGTCCCCCCACACAATGATGTCATCAATATACTGCAGATGTTCTGGAGCCTCACCCTTTTCCAGTGCAGCCTGGATTAGTCCATGGCAGATGGTGGGTCTGTGCTTCCACCCCTGGGGCAGTCAGTTCCATGTGTACTGCACACCTCTCCAGGTGAAAGCAAACTGAGGCCTGCACTCTGCTGCCAGAGGAATGGAGAAAAAGGCATTGGCAATGTCGATGGTCGCATACCACTTTGCTGCCTTGGATTCCAGCTCATACTGAAGTTCCAACATGTCCGGTACAGCAGCACTCAGTGGTGGTGTGACTTCATTCAGGCCACGGTAATCCACTGTCAGTCTCCATTCTTCACTGGACTTACGCACCGGCCATATGGGGCTGTTAAAGGGTGAGTGAGCCTTGCTGACCACCCCTTGGCTCTCCAGTTCCCAAATCATCTTATGGATGGGGGCCACAGAGTCTCTGTCAGTGCGGTATTGCCGGCGGTGCACTGTTGCTGTAGCAATTGGTACACGCTGTTCTTCAATTCTCAGTAGTCCTACAGCAGATGGGTTGTCTGAGAGACCAGGCAGGGTATTCAGTTGTCTTATGTCTTCTGTCTCTACGGCTGCTATCCCAAAAGCCCAGCGATGTCCCTTTGGGTCTTTGAAATATCCACTCCTGAGATAATCTATGCCGAGGATGCATGGGGCGTCTGGACCAGTCACAATGGGGTGTTTCTGCCACTCGTTCCCAGTTAAACTCACTTCAGCTTCCAGTACAGTCAGCTGCTGGGATCCTCCTGTCACCCCAGAAATGGAAATGCATTTGGTCCCCACATACCTGGATGGCATCAGGGTGCACTGAGCGCCGGTGTCAACCAAAGCTGTGTATCTTTGTGGGTCAGACGTGCCAGGCCATCGGATCCACACAGTCCAATAGATCCGATTATCCCTTTCCTCTACCTGGCTAGAGGCAGGGCTCCTCTAATCCTGTTTTTGGTGCACGATGTTCTTCTCCTGTAAATGTGTTCCTGAGGTCCCTTCAAGAGGATCAGTCATATTATCACTTCCATTCTGTCTGGAGTTCTGTCCACAAGAGACTGGGGCAGTGTTGTACCTAGATGAGCCTCCGGAAGTGGATGTTTCTTTTTTCAATTCACGTACCCGGGCTGCTAAGGAGGAGGTGGGTTTCCTATCCCACTTTCTCATGTCTTCCCCATGCTCCTGAAGGAAAAACCAGAGGTCACGTCGTGGAGTTTGTCTTCTTTCCTTGGCTGGGGGACGTCTGCTCCTGATGGCAGAGACTCGGGTTGGTTTCGGTGTGACATGGAAAAATCCTTCTTTGAGCTCTTTCCTTAGTTTCTGATCCTCTTCAATCAAGCTCCGGACTTGCTCGGCCAGGTTTGTTTCCACTGATGAGACCTGGGTACGTAGTGGAGCGGTGACAGTGTCCTCGTAAATTCTCAGTTTGTTTGCTAACACGCCCACCTGGTCTTCGCCTTCCCTCCACTGCAGTGTTGCCAGGTAACGAGAGTATATCTCTGGTCCGAGCCATGCAAATCTTAGCCACATTTGTGAAGTGCACTGGACATTATCTGGGCTCTTGGGGAATCTCTCGTTGTCTGAGAAAATGATCTCTAGTGTGGCCAATTCCCTCAGGCATCGGATACCTTGTTCTATTGTGTTCCATTTTCTCTGGTGCATCTGGAGGTCTTCTTTGCAGAGGTATCTGTCCCGTACACTCGCCAGCAATCGCCGCCAGAGGCTGAGAGTTTCCTGGGTTCTCCCAATCCCCTGGTCAATAACCACATCCTGGGACAGGGATCCCAGTTGCCTGGCCTCACTTCCATCCAGAATGGTGTCGTTAGCTGCGGCGTCCCAGGTACGGAGCAGCCAGGTCAGGATGGACTCGTTCGCCTGCCGGGTGAATTCCCTCCGTAGGTCCCGCAGCTCCCCCAGGGATAGAGAGCGAGTGATGTTCTCCGGCTCTGTCTCTTCTGCTTGGTGAGATGGTCCTGCCGCATCCTCATCAGTCGCTATGCGGACTGATTTGCTCTTTGATTTCTTCTTCTGGACGGGGGCAACTGCTACGGGCTTCGGCTGTTCTGATTTGCTTTGTTTCTCCTCCTCAAGAAGACAAAATATTGTTCTGATCTTCAGCATGAGGTACACGGTGCTGGTCGCAGAGAAAAAGGAAAACAGAACTAACAAAAAGATTATGCCATCCCTAGCATCCAGAGAGAACTCAATATCCTCAAAAACGGCTGTGCCTGACCTGAAAGGCTGGAAGAAACCGCTCTCTCCTCTTAACCCCAGAGGGTGGGTGCGATTGCTGAGGAGGTCCCAGACATAGTGGCTCAGATTAGGCCAGGCAGACAAAACTGAGTATATGTAACGAGTGGCATTCATTGCCTCACAGGTTACCATGCAATAGGCATAATAAACCAATAGAGCAATTCTCATGCCATGCCCTGATCGTAACAAGAGCAATACGCCGGGCAGATAGTTTCCCATTTGAGGAAAGATATAAAGAGCGAGATAAAGCACCCATATAGATAAGCTGAGCATCATGGTGATAGGATTTCTGAGTTTCCCCTGGTCGTGCCCCACGTTGGGCGCCAAAATATGTGTTGGTTTGAAAACAAACCAGTGGGAGATCACAAGTCAAGATTGAAATTAAAAATAAGTGAAATAATACAAGGAAAAGCACTGACAAAGTCAGGTACAACCTAACACCCTGTTAGGGTGGTAGTAGCAGTCCAACTGAAGTAGTCCAGTTGAAGCGGTGATCCTGTGAAGGTCTAGTCTACAGCTGAAGATCCAGTAGTAGCTCTGGTCCTCTGGGAACCCAGTAGACAGGGCTAGCTCAGGCAGTTCCAAGGCCAGGTTATATCCACGTGGGAACACCTGGTTCCTCCTTCCTGGGCAGAGCATCCCACAATGGGATGAG
This sequence comes from Lichenostomus cassidix, assembly GCF_008360975.1. Classification (NCBI taxonomy): domain Eukaryota; kingdom Metazoa; phylum Chordata; class Aves; order Passeriformes; family Meliphagidae; genus Lichenostomus; species Lichenostomus cassidix. Next base: position 13,084,559 of record NC_139510.1, read on the forward strand.
ATAAGTCCATGAGTCACACGGTGGGTCCCTGATGGCCCATTGCCTGTCATGCGGGGTGGGTCATTAGCAGGTGATAGCAGCTAACGGCCCACAGCTGGTGGTAATAGAATACTTAACTACATCTATATTGCAACCTAGGACAGATATTAATGACTTCTGAGAAATTATTTGTATAACCACTCCTATCCCAGGGAATGTGATGAATATTCATGAATTTTACCTATAACACTGTGTCTTTGGAAGTGCTGCTGTGTGTGTTTGGAGGAGTGAATTCCCCCACACCCAGTGCACTGAATAAAGCAAATACCCACTTCTTGGACCTTATCTCTGAAGTGTCTCCAGGCTCGCTTGGGGCGAATCACCATATGATGTCAGCTGAGATATAAACACTAAGGGAAGGAGGAAGAATGGAGGGCATTCATCATTTACAATGTTTGCCTTCCAGAGCAGCTGCTACATGTGAAGCCCTGCTTCCCAGCAAGGGGCTGAACATCACTTGCTGATAGAAAGTAGAGAATAAAGTTTTCTCTTTGCTTATGCACATGCAAGCTTTCACTTTTGCTTTAATAAACTGCCTTATCTCAACCTACTAGTTGTTTTCCATCTTATTTGCTCTCCCCTGTCCAGCTGGGGAGTGGTAGAATGGCTTAGTGTGCACCTGGCATCCAGCCAAGGTCAACCCACCACAAGGACCATAGAAAGGACATGATGAAGTGGGATGGAAACCTACCTTGATCCTAGAGGTACAGGTGCAGGAATTGCGGGGAAAAAAATCACTAATGGGGGTTCATCCAAGAAATTTGCCACTCCAGTCTCCAGCAGACAGTTTTCCAGGCAGAATGGAAGATCTGATCATACTATTGAATCTATTGAGAGAACTTCTAGTCCATTTCTCTAAGATGTTAGCAAGGAATCTTGTCATCTGTAATAGAGGAGCCCTGCTTCCAGCCAGATGGAAGAGAGGGATAACTGCGTTTCCTGGACTGTGTGGCTTTGATAGCGTGGCATAGCAGCCCCACAGGAGTACAAGGCTTTAGTAGACACTGTGTAAGGGTTTGACCCTGGCTAAATGCCAGGCACCTCTGCTCTCTCCTGCTGCAGACATGCAGGAGAGGGAAGGAAAAAAACTGTTAAACACACACACACTCGAGAGTTAAGATAGGACACTGGTGGCAGGACGCACCGAAGGCAAATACAGGCTGAAAACTTGAGGTTGCAAAGTGATTTATTAACCTAACAGAGCCAGAGGATAAATGAAAAGTAAAACTAAGCTCTTCTGACACCGTTCCTTCACTCACGCCCCTCCCTCTTAAGACACTGTTTCTTTGCTCACCCCCCCTCCCTCCTTCCAACCACCAGCTCAGGTAGGGGGCAGGTTATGGGGTTTTTTTCTTAGCCCATAAATCCATTCATCACCACAATTCTTCTACTACAAACACCATTTCTCTGCTCACCCCCCTCCCTCTTTCCAACCAACAGCATGGGCGGGGCAGGGTAAGGGGGTTTTTTCTCTGGTCAGTCCATCAGGGAGAGGAGTCTTCTACTTAGCCACAGGGTCCCTCCCACAAGAGACAGTCCTCTGCGAACTTCTTTGGTGTGGGTCCAATCTCACGATCAACACCCACCTGAATTTGCTGCAACACCAAGTTTTTGTCCATAGAGTGCAGACTTCCAAGCCAAGGCCAGGCTACTTCCATCCTGGGAGCAAGGTCTTTTTCTCTCTTGCAAGGCCTTTGCAGTTTTAACTCTCTATATGGGACTCCCACTGGATCACAGCTTCCTCCAGGCATCCACCTGCTCCTCTTGCATGGGCACCTCCCCACGGGCTGTGGGTGGATTTCTGCATCCTTGTGGACTCCATGGGCTGCAGGGGGACCACCTGCTCCCCCCATGGTCTTCATCACAGCTAGCAGAGGGTTTTCAGCTCTAGTGCCTGGAACATCTTCCCCCCACCTTCTCCACTTACCTTGGTGTCTCCATGTTGTTTTCCCTTCACATATTTTTACCTCCTTCTCCTCCTCTAGCTAAAAAAGAAGTGCATGACTACTCTGTTTTGATTTTTTCTTAAATATGTTTTCACAGAAGCATAACTAACATCTCTAATTGGCCCAGGCTTGGCCAGCAGCATGTCCATCATCTTCAGAGCCATCAGAGATTGTCTCTACTGGACTTGGTGAAAAACATCCAGAACCTTCACTCAGGACACATAGGAGCCATCTTTGTGCCTCTCCCCACTCTTCAGACACTTCTTTCATGCCTAGCACAACAGCTTTTGAAGGGTTTAAATTTCTCTTAGATGTTAAAGATACCTTGCTGATGTTCTGGGCTAAGCAAAAGCACCCCACACTGGTGCACAGTGTACCCTAATGCCATCAAGTTATGTAGGGACAGAATCCATTTGTATTTCTGGAGTGACAGGGGGATCCCAACAGCTGACTGTATTGCATGCTGAGATAAGCCTGAGTGGGAATGAGTGGCAAAAGTACCCCAGTGTGACTGCACCAGAGACTCTGTGCATACTTGGCATAGACTATCTCAGGAGAGGATATTTCAAGGATCCAAAAGGGTATTGGTGTGCTTTCAGTATAGCTGCCCTGGAGAGGGAGGAAATTACGCAGCTGTTTACCCTTCCTAGTCTCTCAGGGGACCCTGCTGCTGTGCAGTTGCTGAAGGTTGAAGAACAGCAGGTACTGATTGCTACCACAACAGTGTACTGGCAGCAATATCACACCAATCACAACTCCCTGATTCTCATCCATAAGTTCATTTGTCAACTGGAGAGCCAAGGAAATATCAGCAGGACCTGCTCTCACTTTAACAGCCCCATATGGACAGTGTGAAAGTCTAATGAAGAATGGAGACTAACAGTGTATTATTATTGTGGCCTGAATGAAATCACAATGCCACCTCTGAGTGCTGCCATACCGGACATGCTGAAACTTAAATATGAACTGGAGTCAAAGGCAGCCAAGTGGTGCCACAATTGATATTACTAATGATAATGCAGAGTGCAGGCCACAGTTTGCTTTCACATGAAGAACTGTCCAATTCACCTGTGTGAGAGACTGGAGAAAATGATTACTGGCTCAAAACAACTGAAGTGTGTGTGTGTGTGGGCAGGGCAAGTTCTGTGAAAAGTGAGACAGTGCACTGCTCCACCCCCCTCCCTCCTGGAGCCTCTAGTCCAGCCCCAGAATGGCTATCAGCCACTGGCACACCAGAAGCCCCACATAAGGGAGGGCCCCAGGAGACCAAAGCAGATAAAAGCAGTTGCACAGGCACATGGTCATGGCCCACCATTTTGGATTTTACAGTAGCTGAGATTGTGCTGGAATTCCATCAGTGAATATTAATATATCTGTCTTTCTCTCTTCTAATTTCCTCTTCTCAAAAACTGGGTAACTTAAAGTTGGATGGGTTAGTTTGCCAAGTCAATGCTTTGTGAAATACTTTATTTCAATTAAATGTTGCTTTAAAGTTTGCCAAGTACCCTTATTTTCTAAAGTTTGCCAGTAAAAGGTTGTTGTTTAACCTCCTGAGAACGTTGTCGCATTTTGCCCGCACGGCTACCTCAGGATATAAAAAACCCCTTAAGCCCCTTTAAGAAACTCATTGAGTGAGAGCAAGGCTTTAGAACCCGGAATTCACTGCCCCAAGAGTGGAAACACAGCTGTACCATCTGCCATGGACTGATCTAGACTGCACTGGAACAGGGTGGAGCTCGAGAATATCTGCAACACATTGATGATACCATTGTATGGGGGAACATAGCAGAAGTAGCTTCTGAGAAAGGGAAGAAAATAGTCCAAATCCTTCTGAAAGTGGGTTTTGCCATAAAACAAAGAAAAGGACCTGCAAAGGACATACAGTTTTTAGAAATAAAATGGCAAGGTGGACATCGTCAGATCCCAATGGTTGTGATTAACAAGATAACAGCAATGTCTCTACCAACTAAGAAGAAAAACAAGCTTTTTCAGGTGTTGTGGGATTTTGGAGAATGCACATTCCAAATTAGTCTGATTGTCAGCTTTCTCTGTCCAGTGACTCAGAAGAAAAATGATTTCAAATGGGGCCCTGAGCAACAAAAGTCTTCAAACAAATCAAGCAGGGGATAGTTCATGAAGTAGCTCGTGAGCCAGTCTGAACAGGGCAAGATGTAAAAGTACTCTACAATGCAACCCAGGAAGACGGCCCTACCTGGAGCCTCTGGCAAAAAGCACTAGGAAAGACTTGAGGTTGACCTCTAGGTTTTTTGACCTGGGGATACAGAGGATCTGAAGCCTGCTACACCCCAACTGAAAAAAGAGATACTGGCAGCTTATAAAGGGTTCAAGCTACTTCAGATAGGTATGGTACTGAAACACAGCTCCTCCTAGCACCCTGGTTGGGTTAGGTGTTCAAAGGCAGGGTTCTCCTCTGCACATCATGCAACACATGCTACATGGAGTAAATGGGTCACACTGATCACACAATGAGTTCAAATAAGAAATCCCAGGTGTCCAGGAATCTTAGAAGTAATCATGGACTGTCCAGAAAGCAAAGATTTTGGAATGCCACCAGGGAGGTAACATGCTGAAGATACCTCACAATATAATAAATTACCAGAAAGCAAGAAGCAATATGCCTTGTTTACTGATGGATCCTGCAGTCTTGTGGGAAAGCATTGCCTCAGTTTGAGACAAATTGGGGGGGCGAATGCTCCAAAGTTCCAGTGAGTCCCTGTCCCATCCCTCTGTAAAAAGAGGGAGTTGGAAAAAATTATTAATAGATTTCTTGAACAAATAATAAAGTGCAAATGCGGCAATATTATGTCTGAGAACTGTTTCTTGATAAAGAAGGCTAAGTGTTCTTACCAAAGGGGGACAGAAAAAGGAACAAAGAGGGAAAAAGAGAGACAGAGAGAAAAAGAACACTGGACAGATCGTTACCACTGTACCCTGGGCGCCCCACCGACGAGGTTTTGGCAGATGGAGCGTGTGCGCTGCGAGCTGCGAGGAGTCTGCGTGGCTCCCATGGCGGGCTGGGCACGATTTCCAAACAGCAGCAGCTGTGTGTCCCTTCCGTGGGCAAAGAACAGGAACAGAACTCAAGGAGCAGCTGCAGGCAGTCAGGGTCGGAGCACGGTGGCTGCAGGCGGCAATGGCTCCGGGCTGCATGCAGGCAGGGTGTAGGCGGCGGTGGCTCCATAGGGGAAACAGTGAGTATGAGGAAGCAGCGAAGCAGGGCAGGACAGGGGCAGACAGGACAGACAGCCAGGGAAGGAGCAGGATTGCAGGGAGAAAAATGCGAAGGGGGGGAGGGGGCAGAGCTGACCCTCCAAGCGAGCCTCCACTCCCTCCACGAAACCCAAAGAAAATGGCCCAGGGTTGTGTCGCAGTTAACTGCTTTTATGTGCTTGGCCTTCCTATAGCATGACTTCCCGCGCACTTTTTCTGCACTTTTTTGTCCCGGGCACCCAGGGATCTGACCCACCAGCAAGGGAAGGTCGATTGCAGAGCAGTAGTGGAAGCTTCCTCTCTCCTGATTGGCTGCCAGGCGAAGCCTCTCGGGGGACAGAGCTCCCAGCACATATACAGACCCTAAGGTAATTTTTTCACCTCATGTATAACATATGTTGAGGCATAAATAAAAATCAGATTGGTCTCTCTCAGTCCTTTCACCACCTGGTCCTGGAAATAATTTCCTTAGATGAAAGTAAAAAAAAAAACCAAAAAAAAACCTGTTTATTTGACAAAACCAAATGCCCAGAAGGCATGGGAAAGGGGAAAAACACTTATTAAACCGGAGCAAACAGCTGATGGATTTTAGTGTCCTTTTTTCCTTGGGTGTAGCTTCTCCCTCCGGGGGGTCCTGGGGAACCAGGCAGAGTCGCTCTGGTGGCTCCCTGGAGGATTCTCAACTACCATCCTCCCAGGGATCTTCCGATTCTCGGACGAAAAAGCAAGTCAGAAAAAAAGTCCAAGAAGAAGATGAAGAATAAGCAGTCCCAGGGAAACAGCTTCTTACCGCTGCAGGAGCTAACAAGGCAGAGGAGTCTGTGTAACCTGTTACTCCCCTGAAAAAGTCCTTGAACAGAGAAGGAAAAAAAAATAAAAAATCTCTCACCAGAGCAGCCTCAGCTCCAGTTACAGGAGGGTTTTTTTCTTCTGAGCATAAAGCAGACGATAGGGAAATACACCATTATTTACAGTCAACTAAGGACATTACACCCCTTATTCCATATCATCGGCTGAATGCCCAAACTAAAATATATTCTAGCTCTACATACACGCATTTATATATACATATGTACACAGCTATATAGGGACACTGGCAGTGACATTCAGCAAACAATGGTATTTATACATGGTTCTCACCCAACATCAGATCTCCCTGCGGTATTCAACGGGTTTTTCCATTCCTCTGCATTACTGACCATGTGCAACCTGGTCCCTGTGCAAAAAAAACCCCCACAGATGGGTTTGCCTGTACTCAAGGCAAAATTATTCTAAACAGTTTTCCCTTACAGTCCACTGACATGTACTACAGGGGCCTTATCTCCATCTACTGTATGCAGGGGCTAACACTGGGCAGGGCCTGCTAGGTTTGTGGAACCTAAGGTATTGATAAACCAGGTGACCTTCGCTAGATGCCGTTCCCAATTTTTGAAAGATTCCCCCACACAGTGCCTTCAAGGTGGTTTTTAACAATCCGTTGCACCTCTCCACTTTGCCTGCAGAGGATGCATGAAAAGGGATGTGGTACACTAACATGATACCATGTACTCTAGCCCAGGTGTTTATAAGGCTGTTCTTGAAATGAGTCCCGTTGTCTGACTCAATTCTCTCAGGGGTACCATGCCTCCAAAGGACCTACTTTTCAAGACCCAGGATGGTGTTATGGGCCATACCGTGAGGCACAGGGTGGGTCTCCAGCCATCCAGTGGTGGCTTCTACCATTGTGAGCATGTAGCGCTTGCCTTGGCGGGTCTGGGGCAGTGTGACATAGTCAGCCTGCCAGGCCTCATCATACTTGTATTTGGACCACCTTCCCCCATACCACAGGGGTTTCACCCGCTTGGCCTCTTTGATCGCAGTACACGTTTCACAGTCATGGATAACCTGTGAGATACAGTCCATGGTTAGATACACCCCTCGGTCTTGTGCCCACTTATAGGTGGCATCTCTGCCTTGATGGCTTAAGGCATCATGGGCCCATCGAGCTAGGAACAACTCTCCCTTGTGTTCCAAACATATCTGTGACACCTCTATCTTTGCAGCCTGATCTAACGGCCCCTTGTTTCAGTGTTCCTCATTAGATCTACTCTTGGGGACATGAGCATCTACATGGCAGACTTTCACAGGTAGCTGTTCTACCTGGGTAGAGATGTCTTTCCATTCTTTAGCAGCAGAGATTGGCTTTCCCCTACTCTGCCAATTAGCCTCTTTGCATTTTTCCAGCCATCCCCACAGACCATTGGCTACCATCCATGAATCGGTATAGAGGTAGAGCTTTGGCCACTCCTCTCTTTCAGCAATGTCCAGGGCCAACTGAATGGCTTTGAGTTAAGAGAGTTGACTTGATCCACCTTCTCCTTCAGTGGCTTCTGTGACCTGTAATGTAGGACTCCATACAACTGCCTTCCACTTTCATTTAATCCCTAAAATGCAACAGGAACCATCACTACAAGAGCGTAGTGTTTATCTTCTGCTGGCAGTTGGTGGTATGGTGGAGCTTCCTCAGCACGTGTCACCAGTTCTTGCTCCTTGTCAGTAAAACCAAAGTTTTCACCTTCAGGCCAATTTGCAATTATTTCCAAGAACCCAGGGCGATTCAGGATTCCAATACGGGTGCACTGTATGATGAGGGTAATACATTTGCTCCATGTGGCACTGGTGGCATGGTGGGTAGAGGGAACCTTTGCTGTGAACATCCACCCCAGCACCGGTAGTCGGGGTGCCAGGAGCTGTGCTTCAGTGCAAATTACCTCTGCGGCAGCTTGAACTCCATAGGCTGTCAAGATCTCCTTCTCTGTTGGACTATAGCTGGCTTTGGACCCTCTGTAGCATCGTCTCCAGAATCCCAGTGGTCGGCCCTGAGTCTCTCCAGGCACCTTCTGCCAAAGGCTCCAGGACAGAACATTGCTCCTGGCTGCAGAGTAGAGCATGTTCTTCTTTCCTGGTCTTGTCCGGACTGGGTCAAGGGCTACCACATGAGCAATCTCCTGCTTGATCAGGGCCAAGGCTTACTGCTGTTCAGGACCCCAGTGGAAATTGTTCTTTTTGCGGGTAACTAGGTGGAGAGGGGTCACAATCTAGCGGTACTCAGGAATATGCACTCTACAAAAGCCTATGGCACACAGAAAAGCTTGCATTTCCTTATTGTTGGTTGGTGGAGACATCGCGGTGATCTTATTGATGACCTCGGTGGGAATCTGATGCCGTCCGTCTTGCCACTTTACTCCCAGGAACTGGATTTCTCTAGCAGAGCCCTTGACTTTGCTCTTTTTGATGGCAAAGCTGGGTTTTAGGAGAATCTGGATGATTTTCTCTCCTTTCTCAAATACTTATGTTGCAGCGTTCCACCACACAATGATGTCGTTGATGTACTGCAGGTGTTCTGGAACCTCACCCGTTTCCAGTGCAGTCTGGATCACCCCATGGCAGATGGTGGGACTGTGCTTCCACCCCTGGGGCAGTCAGTTCCATGTGTACTGCATCCCCCTCCAGGTGAAAGCAAACTGAGGCCTTCACTCTGCTGTGAGAATAATGGAGAAAAATGCATTAGCAACTTCAAAAGTGGCATACCACTTCACTGCCTTGGACTCCAGCTCATGCTGGAGCTCCAGCGTGTCCAGCAGGGCAGCGCTCAGCTGTGGAGTCACTTCATTCAAGCCATGATAGTTCACAGTCCATCTCCATTCTCCATCAGATTTGCGCACAGGCCTGATGGGGCTGTTGAAGGTTGAACTGGCCTTGCTGACCACTGCTTGGCTCTCCAGCTCATGGACCATTTTGTGGATGGGAATCACAGCATCTCAATTCGTCTGGTACTGCCAGCGGTGCACTGTCGAGGTTCAAATTGGTACAGGTGTCTCCTCCAACTTCAAGAGTCCAACTACAGAAGGGTTCTCTGATAGTCCAGGCAAGGTGTTCAATTGCCTAATGCCCTCTGCCTCTACAGCAGCTATTCCAAAAGCCAACTTGAGTCCTTCTGGGTCTTTGAAAAAGCCATTCTGGAAGAAATCGATGCCCAGAATATGCAGGGCCTCTGGACCAGGCACACTGAGATATTTTTGCCACTCCTTCCCAGTCAAGCTCACCGCGGATTCCAACAGGGTCAACTGCTGTGATCCCCCTGTCACCCCAGCAACACAAATGGGTTCTGCCCCCACATGTTCTGATGGCATTAGGGTACACTGTGCACCTGTATCAATCAATGCTTCATATTTTTGTGGCTCTGATGTGCCAGGTCAACAAATCCACATAGTCCAAAAGACGTGGTTTTCCCGTGCCTCTACCTGGCTAGAGGCAGGGCCCCTCTAGCCCTGGTTATCATTCCTTCCCTGGGCATACATTCCAGAGGTTCCTTCAAGGGGATCTGACATATCATCTCCCCTTCTGCTGTACCTAGCAGCTCGGTCATAGGAAGCTGAGGCTACCTTAACTTTAGCGGAACCCCCTCGGCTAGTATTTTCCTCCTTGAGTTAACACACCCGTGCTGCCAGGACAGAAGTACATTTCCCATTCAACCTTCTCATATCTTCTCCGTGGTCACACAGGAAGAACCACAGCTCAGCTTGTGGGGTGTACCCTCTGTCCCTAGCTGGGGGATGTCGGACTCTGAGGTTGGGGCCTTTGACTTGTCCTGGTGCTGATGCCTGATGATTTTTTCCTTTCTTTTTATACTTTTTAAATACTCTTTCTCTTCCCTTGTACCTAGCCCTACATGTTTATAATTCTTGTAGTGTGACTTTTAGTTTAGTTTGGGGGTTTTGCAGGGCAGGAAGACCAAACATTCATACTATCTCAGAACTAGAGGCTCCAACCTTGGACAGAGCCTCCTCTCTGGAACATATTTTTGTAAACTAGGCTGTAATCTCATTGGGGGGGGGTAATTGGAATAGGAGGACAATTACTTTCTTTATTAAGTTTCTTATTGGGGAATTTTAGGTAGATATGCTAATTTGTGAGGTCCATAAAAATGCTACACGCATTGTACGGTGGTGCTCCTCGGCGTGTTTCCACCTTTGATGAGTGTGCACCTAGGATCTTATTAAAACAAAACCGAGGTAATATTCCTTTTTCCCTTTACTGCTGTATCTGCTTCATATTTTTACCAGCCGATAAGGCATCAGTGTCGCACCATTCTTCCTCACCGCCTCTCTAATCTCCTCTTTGAGGTTCTGAACCACAGCAGAGATATGAGCCTGCATTGGGCCATTGATTACACTTGCGTAATACCTGAGCCCGTTGGCTATGGAACCCACTGTCACTCAGCTGTCATCAGCATTAATCGTTGCAATGAAGGAAGTGTATTGGGATGGCCCTAGACTTGCCAGGTTCCACAACATTTGCCCTGTGCACCTGATCTTGTCAGGATCATTATCGTGCTGTCCGTCCCTTTCAAAGAGTACCTCTAACACTGCCACTTCTCTCAGCTGTTGGATCCCTTCCTCAATGATCTTCCAGGGCATTCTACAATAGTGCTCCTGCATTCTGTCTCTGTGAATGAACCTCTCCCTTACACTCAGTAAAAGTCGCTTCCAGAGAGAAAGGGACCCTGGCTCCCTCACAAACACCTAATCAACACCTGCGTCAAGGATGCCAAATACCTTGCCTCACCACTATTCAGTTGCACGCCTGGGCCCATAAGGTCCCAAACCCAAAGTAACCAGGTCGAATAAGCCTCATGCCCCTGTCGCACAATGTCGTTTTGCAGATTATGGAGACTGTTGTACAACTGGGACTTGTTGATGATTTCAGGCACCAGCTCCCCTGCTGGTTGTGAGGGCCCTGGTTTCCCATCATCATTAAATGGGTGTACTGATTTGGTCTTATACTTCCTCCTCTGCATAGGGGCAACTGCTGCTGGCTGTGACTGCCCTTGTATTTCAGCTGGAACCTGGATGGTTGTAACGTCCGTTGGTTCCACTGCTGCACCATCAGACTCTTCCTCTTTGGGGCAGGGAGAGGGTTTCCCGCCAGCTGGGGAAGTCTATTACCACAGCACCTGGGGTATCTTCTCCACCAGCACCCTCACCCAACCCAGATGATTAATTTCTGAGGGGGGCGGTTGGGCAGGGTCAGGCCTTGGGGGAGGGTCAGGGACTTGAGTGGCATCAGGCTCTGGAGTGGCATCCCTAGGCTCTGGGGCAATATCCCTCGGCTCTTGGGCAGCATCCTTAGGCTCTGGGGTCGATGTTAGAGCGGTTACCCAGGGCAGTCTCACCATATCTCTCAATGCTAAGTAGAATAGACCTATCAGCAGCACCTACCACTGTACAATATCGTTAGCCTTTGGAGAATATCTGAACCCTTTGAACGCTGGTGTGGTAAACCCAAAGAAATGGGTGAAGGGTTGGGAGAAAGCTTCCCCTGGTTTTATTTCCTCACAATAGGCACCATTATTAAACAAACTCCAAAAACATGCACTTAGTGTGTGATAGCCCTGTATCCATGTGCCTGTCTTCCAAAGGAAGTTAAAAATCCATTAATTCCTCACCTTATTGACCCGTTGTGCGAACTGGATAACAGCCACAGTAGCCTCGGTCACAGGACCCATGTTTAGATAATGAGTTGCAAATGGGAAAAATATAGCCATGAGTATGTGCCAACAGAACCAAGGCATGCTAGACCACATGGTGCCACTTAGTGAGGTTTCTATGTTCAGCACACAGAAGTAGGTAACCCAGGGACTGTTATTCCTTTTTGCACCCTTTTCTGTCAATGCCCTCAGGCCCCACATTGGGCACCAAAAATCTGTCTTGGTTTGAAAGACAGGTGTCTGCCAAGGAAGGCGGGAACCTCCCTTCGAATGGAGAATATGACCACCTCCCCTCCGAATTATTATGACTTTGAAATTAGGGGCTTTCAGGCAAAGTTATGAGAAAAGGAATAACAGTTCTTTACTAGTATGTATAACAAGGCAAACAAACAACAACAATGGCAGAAACAACAAACAAAACCAAAAACCCAGTAACAGCCTTCTCTGTGCTGTCACATGCCCTCTCCTTTGGTGCAGTTATGGTCACAGCTGGCAGGAGTGTTGTTGGGCTGCCGGGCAGGACAGGTGTGATGATTCCCCCGCAGCTGCAGGGGGCGCTGTGGCACAAGTCCCATCATGCATATACATGGACTCGTGATCAAGGGGTGAATGTAACCATGGACACTATCATATAATATACTGAGTCGAAAGAGACCCACAAGGATCATCAAAGTCCATCTCCTGGCCCTGCACAGGACAACCTTAAGAGTCTCACCATGTGCCTGACAACGTTGGCCAAATATTTCTTGAACACTGGCAGGCTTGGGGCTGTGACCACTTCCCTGGGGACCCTGTTCCCATTCCCAACCACCCTCTCGGTGAAGAGCCTTTGCCCAATATTCAATTTGAACCTCACCTGACAGCTTCATGCCATTTCCTCAAGTTCTATGACTGGTCACCAGAGTGAAGAGGTCAGGGCCTGCCCCTCTGCTTTCCCTCATGAGTAAGTTGTAGACTGCTACAAGGTCTCCTCTCAGTCTCCTCCAGGCTGAAGAAACCAAGTGATCTCAGCTGCTCCTCATATGGCTTCTCCTCTAGGCCCTTCATCTTCATAGTCCTCCTTTGGATGCTCTTTTACAGCTTAATATCTTTCTTATATTGTGGTGCCCAAAACTGCACACACAACTCAAGGTGAGGACATACCAGTGCAGAGTAGAGTGGGACAATCACCTCCTTTGACCAGCTGGCGATGCTGTGCCTGATATACCTTAGGATACAGTTGGCCCTCCTGGCTGCCAGGACACTGCTGACTCATATTCAACTTGCCATTGGCCAGGACCCTCAGACCTCTTTCTGAGCGGCTGCTGTGCAGTGTCTTGTTCCCCAGTCTATACATGCAGGGTTGCCCCATCCCAGGTACAGAATCTGGCACTTCCCCTTGTTAAATTTCATACAGTTTTTGAGTGCCCAGCCCTCTATCACACAGGCTATCCATGAATGTGAAACATGCTGCAATTAAGCAGACCAAGCAATTAAAGTCTTTCTGGTATGGAGGACAATGGCTGAAATATAAATATGGAGAGGCCTGGGAGATCCCTATATCACACTCCCCCAAATCCACAACAGCAAGCACCATGGGTTTACTAATGGACCCAAATTACCCTTTGTTTTCCATTTTTTAATGTATTTGAAAAAGCCTTTTTTGTTATACTTGACATCCTTGGCCAGATTTAATTCTAGATGGGCCTTGGCCTTTCTAGTTTGATTTTTACTTACTCTGGCCACCTCTCTGCATTCACTCCTGTCTTGGGGATGGTTTTTCATCCCATACTATTTTTGTTGGGTTTTTTTTTTCCTGTTTTGTGTTTGGGATGGTTGCTGCCCCCTCCCCCTTCCCCATTCCAGCTCTGGGAATATTATGATGGGTGGGTGTTGTAACGTGTGTCCTTCCTGTCCCTGACCCCGCCCCCCTGACCCCTTCTGACTGGATGTGAGTCAGGACCGCCTCCCATCCCTAGAGATAAAAACCCCAGCCAGATCCGGAACGGGCCTCTTTGGTTCTGGACTCATATGGAACCTGTACCCTCCCTCGCCTTCCCTTCCCCCTCCCCAGTCTCCCCACTCCTCCCCTGTTTTCCTCAATAAAAACACCATGGAGACCAGGAACCAAACAGCTGCCTTTCTAAACCTGCAACGCTTCTACAAGAACCGTGTCTGATCAGCCCCACAGCTCGTGGCCATGGAATGACCATCCTGCGTGTTCCGGTTCTAGGGCAGCCCTCCCCCGCAGCAGGGGAGGGCTGCCCTCAGGTTTTGCACTGCTGCAGGTGGGAGCCAGCCTGAGATTTCCTGCGTGAGTTGGGGTGGGGCAAGGGGCAGCTCTTGCCTTTCCTGCCAAGTGGGCAATTTGGCTGGCCACGCAGCATAGTCTCTATGGCAGAGATACTGTTGCAACATGGGTTTTGCCTGTTTCTTTTTGTTTTTTTTTCCTTCTCCACTGTGAATGGGCTTACTGGCTTGTTTCTCTGCCTCTCTGCTGTTTGGGAGCCCAAAGCCAGCGCGTGCCGTGCTGGGACCAGGAGTACCCTGTGACCTGCCGGGGGCCACCCCACCTCTGCACAGCCTGACCCAGGGATCAGCCATCGCCAGTGAGCTATCCGGGGGAGCGATTGCCCGCTCATTCCCCACCGTTTTTCCTGCTACTGCTTCAGCTTCTCACTACACTGTAACCCAACAACCTGTGCCTGCCAGGACACCCCACAGCTACTGCTACAACTGCGGAGTTTCTGCTACCTTTTGCTGGCTACCCCCGGGTGAGCTAGCCCTGCCGTTCCAGCTTGCTGCTCTGAGGCTCCTGCTACAGCACATCTTGCCATCCGGAGGGGCACCTAGACTGGCTGCCCCTGTGAGGCTGTAAAGGAAGCCCCTCTTCCATACTTTTCCACCGGCTGCACCCACCATTACCCACGTGAGAGAGCGCTGAACTCGCGCCACAGCACCCCCTACAGACGCGAGGGAATCATTGCACCTGCCTTGCCCAGCCGGGAGCCCGCCAGCGCCCCTGCCGGCTGTGACCGTAACTGCACCAAAGGGGAGGGTGCCTGACAGCCGAGAGAAAGCTGTTACTGGGATTCTGGTTTTGTTTGTTGTTACTACCGATGTATAACAAAGCAAACAAACAACATACTAGTAAAGAACTGTTATTCTTTTTCCCATATCTTTGCCTGAAAGCCCCTTGATTTCAAAGTTATAATAATTCAGAGGGAAGGGGGTCATATTCTCCCTTCCAAGGGAGGTTCCTGCCTTCCTTGGCAGACACCTGTCTTTCAAAACCAAGACAACTCCAAGTAGCCTGAACCCACTTCCACCCCCTGGGTATTTCTTGCTTTTACTTAAGTAATGACAAGAGTTCTTTATTCATTCATAGAGGTTTCTTGCACCCTTGGCCCAATTTCTCCGCATTGTGATGCATCATTCTTGACCCTGGAGAAAGTGAGCCCTGAATACCGACAAACTCTCTTGAACCCCTCTTCCCTACAGGGCCTGCTCCCATGGGGTTCTTCTAAGATCCCTAAAGCGGTGTGGCAGGACGTTTCCCCCCCTTCTCTCTCTCTCCGCTTGGTTGCAAGAGATGGATGGCTCAGTTAGGTTAACAGCCTAACCAGGGTTATCTGTTGGCGCCCGAAAGTCTAAAGCCACTACCCAGTAACTCATATTGTGGAATGAAGAGAGAATGTAGAAAATAAACAACAATAATTTTTAGTGACCACACAGGCACACTTTATCCTATAAAAGCTCATGGATTTTCAGAAAAGGTAGAAGCTTTTCTACATGGATACTGGAGCGTGAGGAAAGACTTCTCCCCAGAGTCTGGACGCAGCTCTGTGGTAACTTCTTGCAAGATTGAGAGCGGATTCTAATGTATTCCAGCACCAAAATTGGATTTTGGTAAGATCATTGGTTTCCTAAATTGTATTATTCTGGCTAGCTTATAGGTACGTTTCTTAACTTGCATTTCAGCTATTTTTATAGTTCAAGCAAGCATTTACCCCATAATTGCATTTTAGCTATTATAGTTTTGCAATTATGCTTTTATTGTGTGTGTATGTATGTCAATCTGTTCTATGTTTGTATTGTTTGTTATTTTCTGTGTCTAATAAATGGTATTTTACATCATATTAGACTAATCGGCCAAATATCAAAGAACCTTGCAAATGAGACCGAGTCTTGGGGTGCTAGCTACCCTAATAAAAATTATTGCTTGTTGCCAGAAGCCTGGCAAACTGCAGAAACTCATAAGGCTCCTGTCTCCCATGCAAGACAAGCAGCTAAATTTAGCTCACCTGAAGTCCATGGTTGTAATCTTCTTTGCTATCCTGCTACCTCTTCATTCAATACTGAACTCTGCAATCTCATGGTCCCTACAGCCAAGGCTGCCCCCAACCCTCACATCATCAACAAGGCCTTCCTTGTTGTTTAGTATAAGGTCAAGCAACACACTATTCTTTGTGGGAACCTCCACTGTCAGGGTTTATTATTCCATGCGAGACAGGAACAACATAACACCAATGTGATGCAGAAAGTCGTCCCACTTTATTCTTCAGCAGTGCTTCTTTTAAAGCTTTTTACCTTCTGTACACACGACACGGAACTTCTACGTATGGTTTGTACACGCGCCATGCGATTATATAATTGGTTATAGGTGATTAACACAAGCTAAGCACACACTATATGATTGGTATATGCAGCTTACTAATTTTGGGCAATATATCCTGTTTTCCTTGGCCAGCAAGGAATTTCCTACTTTGGGCAAGGTATCCGGTTTTCTCTGGCCAGCTGCTTGCTTTCTTGCAGCATCAGCAAAATACTTCCTCTTATCTATCTTCAAAGACTTTCATAGGTCTGTTAAGGCAGACCAGCTGTTAAGACAGACTAGACCCTGACACTCCACTAACTGTGACAAGAAATTATCATCAACACTTTCCAGGAACCTCCTGGTCTGTTTGTGCTTTGCTGTGTTGCTTCTCCAGCAGATGTCCAGGTAGTTTAATTCCCCACAAGAACCACGGTCACTGACTTTGAGACTGCTTGTAGTTGCCTGTAGAAGGCTCATCCACTTCCCTGTCTTGATCAGGTGGCCTGTAGCAAACACCCACAATGTCACCCTTACTAGTCTGCCCTTTTATCCTAACCCATAAGCTCTTGGCTCACTTGTCATCCTCACCAAGACAGAGCTTGATACATTCTAAGTGTTGCCTCATAGAGGGCAACTCCACCACCGCACCTTCCTGGTCTGTCTCTCCTAAAAACAGTGTGTAGCCCTTCATGACAACATTCCAGTCATGCAAGCTATCCCACCACATCTCTGTAATCGCAATGACATCAAAGCCCTGCACACACAGATCTCAAGTTCCTCCTGTTTGTTCCCTATACTGCATGCATTGGTGTACAGGCATTTAATAGAAGTATTTAATGGTGACAATATCCCAGTGGGGGTGCAAAGGGATACTCCATAGTCCTGTCTAGTGGTTGTGTCTTTGGTTGTTTATGCTTGATTGAGGTATTCCCTCTTAAGCCTTGTTACTATGGTGTTTCTCTGTTGGCTTCTATCACCTCAGGAGTCCTTGGTTTGTTTCCGTAAGACTGCAAGTGTGCTCCAGTGTGGCTGGTACATCTCAGTTACCTCCAGAGAGCCCTCACAAGTACCCTGTCCCTCTAACTTTTTCATTTTACCCCACAGTTTGCCAGGGACAATACTGATATTGTCCCACTCCCCCTCTTTTAGAGATCTCTTCCTTCCCCAAAGTTGGAATTCATGCAGCAAAGTCCTGCCTCTGCTTAAGAATAATCCTTGTCCCTTCTTATTCTTTCATACCAGTACATTAATTACAAGCTATATCTATGATGATTCTCTAGATTATGGTGGGTGTACCCTAGCTGGCTGCCAGACCCCCAACCAGCTGCTCTCTCATGCCCCCTTCTCAACTATACAGGGGAAAAAAGTTGAAAAGCTGTGGGTCAAGATAAAGACAGGGAGATCATTTACCCATTGCCATCATGGGCAAACCATACTCAAGTTGGTGAATAGTCTTTTAATTTACTGCCAATTAAAAAGAGAGTTAGATTGTGGGAAACAATGAAAAAACTAAAACCACAGATGCAGGGGGATGGGGGAGTTGCAGTCATATCATAAGATGGCTTGGGTTGGAAGGGACCTTAATCTAGTTCCAACTCCCCTACCATGGGCAGGGATGCCACCCACTAGACTAGGTTGTTCAGAGCCCTATCCAACCTGCCCTTGAACGCTTCCAGGGATGGGACAGTCAGTTCATAACACTTCAACTCTGCTACTCATTTTTCACTTTTTTCCCCTCTTCCACCATGGTTCCTCTCCATGGCTGCAGTCTTTCAGAATAAACCTGCTCCAGCATTGCCTCTCCACAGACTACAGCCTCCTTCACTGCATATCCAGCTGCTGCAGTGTGTGGTCTTCTACAGGCCACAGTGTGGATATCTGCTCTGGTATGGTCCTCTCCACAGGCTGCAGGAAAATACCTGATGCCCAGTGGTCTCCTCCAGGGGCCACAGATCTCTGCTTGGCACATGAAGCACCACTTTCTGCTCTAACCGCAGGGCTGTTTCTTACACTTTTTTACTCACTCCTCTCTCTCCCACTGCTGCACAGTGATTTTGGCCTTTCTTAACTGTTTACCTCAAGGCACCATCACAGTGGCTGAGGGGCTCAGCTGTGCCCTGCAGTGGGTCCACTAGAGCCATATGGAACTGTGTCCAATGCACGGCTGCCCTAGCCTCTCCTCAGAGGCTGGCCTGCAGTTGCCACCCTTGCCACATACACCTAATGCAATTATAGAAGTGCATAAAGATTCTTTTTCTTTACAAATTAATGCTTGCACTTCTAAACCAAAAAATAAAGTTACTAAATAAAGTAATTGCTTAAATTTTGTGAGGTTGTTTTTTGTTTTTTTTTTTAATATAATTAACTCTCCTAGATCTTACTGCTGGGATGCAACAACTTAGAGAAAGCATATTTCATTGTTTATCATACATTTTATTCAAAATATGCCAGAAACCCAAGAGATGTGGAAACTTCTAATGCACTTAATTTGCAATACATTTTTTTTCCTCCTGAAATAAAATCCAAGTTGATCCACAAACATGGGGAATATAGTTTAGACAAAAAAATCGCAATATACAACTCTGGTTTCCCCTTTTGAATTCCAAAATCCAGACAAAACCTAGTAGAAACATTAGACAAACATCTTGTCTTTCCTTGCTGTTATTCTTAAGCAAAAATATCCACTTTTTAGTTATATCAGCTAGCTGTATGTTTTACAGAATATAGGAAAGCGTTGTAAACAAGTAAAGGACACCACTATGTCTACTAAAACAATGATGATCTTTTTGAGGGGCAAAACATGGGACATCTAATCATTCTATGATTTGTTCATTACTACATTAAAAAAACCACCTTTCTCATAATGGCAGATTTACATGTATCAGAGAATCTTATCAACAAAAAAGATTAAAAAATATAAAAGCCTGTTAAGTGGGCTTACATTCTTTGCTACTACTCAAATATTTCAGATCTTATGTTAGGATATTTGCCTTTCAAAATGTAAAGCATGCTGCTTTTCTTTTAAACAATAATTGTTATATTTTCAGACCTTAACTGAAGTGAGACCCACTGCACCCATGAAAGCAGAAGCACACTAAGCAGAACTTAATATTAGCTTGCTAGCACACTAGGCAAACTTTAACTTGGCCTAATCCATTGCAAAGAAACCCTTTCATCTGAAAATCACCTTAGATCTGGAAGATGCATATATTGTATGTTACTTTTGCAGTTAATCCACATTTTAAACTTGAAACCCACAGTTCTCAAGAATGAACCTAGTTAATCTGCACACGTGGCAGAGATGTTCAGAGGCAGGAGTGTTCATATAAAAAAATAAATGTTAGTAATTTTTGTGTGGAATCAACTATCCTATAGTTTTCCAGTACCCAATTGGTTAATGAATACTTTATCCAGTTATTTTCCTGTTAGCAATGTGGAATTACTATAAAGTATCAAGTCACATTGTATCAATTTATATGCAAACACATCTGTGATGCACACTATTCCCAACTGCCCACTGAAAAATCAATGACTTGTGATAGAAAAATCTAGAGCATAACAAATGTGCACTTGAAATATCAGCTAAACTTGGATCAAAGACATGGAATGGCACTGTGTTATTACAAAAAATGAGGTCAGGATTCAAGTAGTTTTAAAACAGCATGTGCACACAGCCAGTGCTTTAAGCTATTGACTGTCAATACCCTATGTAAAAGCTCCATGGATTAGTGAAGGGCTGTTACCAGATTTAAATATACACTACAAGAAATGAGGATATAACCAATGGGCCTGTCCTGTTTGAACAGTCTAAAGAACCCTAAGCTTTATTAAAGTTATAACTTTTCTTTAGTGATAACTATCGGTTAACTCCGGGAATGGTTTGAGCAGCCTGGTCTAGTGGAAGGTGTCTCTGCCCTTTGCAGGGGGGTTGGAACTTGATGATCTTTAAGGTCCCTACCTACTTAAACCATTCTATGATATGAGATACTGAAAATGGAAACATGCATGTTGTCACCTTGGTGGGAATGAAATCAGAGAACTGAGTCCCCTGCAGAAAAATGCAAACAATGGTTCTCAGGTATCCATTAGGAGCAAAATATTTGCAATATCCACCAGCAGCATATATTAACCGTAGAGGGGGAAAAAAAAATCATAATTATACGACCTGGAGAAACATCAGCTAAGGATTGATGTGAAATCGCCAAGTTAAACTCATTAGGAATCCCATCATATACAGGAAGAAGTTAGAGTTATTAATCAGGCAGTGAGCAAGTTAGCTTCAAATCAACTTTAGATAATGCAGAAACTCCATGTATCACTTATTTTAATTTTAATAGGACAAATACAAGAACAGGAATCCCATAGACTGCTGCACCCACAAAATCACTATTTGTGTATCAATTAGCTGTCTTTGTCATATCTCATACTGTGTACTGCAGTATGCCATGAAAGATCCAAAAGCGTTACATACACCAACAATCCAATATGGATTTCACAAGAAAACCACAAGGCAACACTCTGGATACACTACCATAAGAGCAAAGCCATGTTTTGTAGTTCTATGCTGAGCTGTCAGAAAGAGTATAACACTCTGGACTCAGACTCACAGTAATGGGAAAGTTCCCATACTATGAAAGCAGGGGAGCTGCGGCTAGAACAGAGGCTTGTACACAGCAGCATACTAAACAGACTAAGATGAGCTTGCTTTGAATCCAAACATAAGCAACTTGATACAGTACAACTGGATAAGAATTTCTATAAATGCAGTGCTACCATTACTGTCCCCATCCTGTTCGTGTTCTATCCTCTCATTAGGTCACCTTGACCTCAGCAACTAGGACCATCAAGAACAACGTTATCAAGCTAGCTATATGGCATTTGCTCCATGGTACTGCATATTGCAGCTAATTTAGGATAAAAGTGTTAAAGACTGACTGCTTTGAATATGTAATGATAACAGTGAGTATGTAAGAACTAATGTATAATGATAATTAACAACATGTAAGAGCTAATTATAGGCACAAGGTATACTGCTAACAAATGTCAGCCGAAAAGCTTTCATCAAAGCTTAAAATTGACCAGATGTCAGTCTATATATGCATACATATTGATTTGTGAAATGTTGGGGCCTGGTCTGTCTGAACAGATGGTCTGTCTTAACAGACCTATTAAAGTCATTGAGGATAGATAAGAGGAAGTATTTTGCTGATGCTGCAGGATAGATAAGAGGAAGTATTTTGCTGATGCTGCAAGAAAGCAAGAAGCTGGCCAGAGAAAACAGGATATATTGCCCAAAAGCAGGAAATTGCGATTTTAGTATATACCAATCATATAATGCATTCTTAGCTTGTGCTAATTACTTATAGCCAATTGTATAATTGCATGGCGCATGTACGAACCATATGTAGAGTTCCGTGGCGCGTGTACAGAAGATTAAAGGCTTTAAAAGAAGTGCTGCTGCAAATAAAGGTAGACGACTCTCTGCATCACATTGGTGTTATGTCGTTCTCGCCTCGCATGGAACAATAAACCCCGACAGTGAAACAACTTTTCTCCTGCACTTTAAAGTTTTAAGACTATATTAGACTCTAGTCACAATGCAATCTGGGTTCTTACGCATCTGGAGACATGGGGTAGCAATTTCTGTTTAACGGGTGCTCTTAACCCATTAATGGTAGACTTCAACTGAGTGGAAAGACATGGCAAACAGACTAAGTAGCTGTCATGGAGTGATGTTATGATAATCCTTTATCCCCTATCGTTGGCTTATATGCTCAAGGAAAAAAACGTGGTCCTGTCACTTTAACTACATTTAGCCACAGAGAGAAACGTGGGTTGTTTTGAAAACTTTTCCCAAGCCTGGCTTCGGGGGAGGATTCTTCGCTCGGCAGAGACTGCGCGCTGGACGGTGGTCGGAGTGAGCAGTGAGCTCTGTTCCGGTTCTTTTTTTCCCTTCTTTTCTTTTTTTTCCTCCGTTTGGACCCCTTTTCTTCGATCTGCTTTGTCACCTGGAGACCCAAGAGAGCCAGAGGACGGCAGAGCTCGCAGGGAGCTCCACCCGGCCCCAGGCGGGGCGAGGAGGAGAGGGGCTGCGTCTGCGGAAAAGGACTTTTTAATCAGGTTGAATAATTCCTTTTCACCTTGGTTTTCCCCTTCCCCTGTGCCTTGCAGGGCACTCTGCGTGGTTTTGTTAAATAAACAGTTTTTTCTTCACTTCCATCTAAGAGGTTCTGTTGTGGGTGGGGGAGGGGGTGTCGGGGCCCTTCGCTCTCGGAGGAGAGAAAGTTTTATCATTAATCCAGGACAGTAGCTGAAGTACGCTAGAAGATTTGATCTAAACCACATTGATTAGAATTCAGGAGGAACATGGCAAAAGCAGCAACTGAAGTTTATGTCTGAAGGAGGAGCTGATGTCTCTTGGTCTGTTCAGCCTGGAGGAGACTGAGGGAAGACCTCACCACAGTCTACAACTTCCTCATGAGGGAAGGAGGAGGGACAGATACTGATCTCTCTGGTGACCAGTGACAGGACCCAAGGGAATGGCCTGAAGTTGTGTCACGGGAGGCTGAGGTTGGATATTAGAAAAAGCTTCTTCACCCAAAGGGTGGTTGGGCCCTGGAACAGGGTCCCCAGGAAAGTGGTCACAGCACCAAGCCTGACAGAGTTCAAGAAGTGTTTGGTAAACACTCTCAGGCACATGGTGTGACTCGGGATGTCCTGTGCAGGGCCAGGAGTTGGATTCAATGATCCTTTTGGGCCCCTTCCATCTCAGGATATTCTATGATTATATTCAAGTACTAAAGCTGAATACTTTAGCAATATTACATAATGCAAAAATATTTTATTATTTAATACTTTATTAAATTACTGATTTTTTCACCTGACATCCCATTCATATTATGACAAAGAACTCCATTAGGATTAACAGTCTCACTTAAGCTGATCTGAATGTGTACTTTTCCACTTCTGACTTAATTTCTTCAATATATACTAAGAAATCTTCCATTTCTCCACTCAGGCAAATATTTGCATTTTGCTTGACAAGGATGTTAGTACTTCATATAGTATTTTGATAAATACAGGACAACATTCTGACATTTTCCCTCTGAACATCAACCCAGCCACTGCTGGTTCAGATAACTCAGACTGTAATATTCATACACAAATTTGTGCAGAGTATGTGAATGCTACAAATTATTGTCCAGAAGAATCCCATGTTCCAAACAATTTCTGCCTGTATCACCAACAGCAGCCCCATCTCATGTCCTAGGCATCAACTCTTTCTCTCCCTCCCTCTTCTATTGCTCTTTGGCATTTTCCTCTCCAGAATACAATCACCTCAGGCCTTTCACATAGGAATAAGCATTCCTGACCACATGTACCTCTGTAATGTTTTTTGGATGCACTGTCTACAATCTCCATTCAGATTTCTCTCCCATTTAACCAAGATTTTCCACCAATCTGGATGTAACTATTAGATTATTTAAAGCACGCACCAAAGCCTAAAAGTATAATTGTCTTGTGTCCTAAATAAACCCCTATCTTGTTAGGGCTTGTATTCTATATCTTCTTTTACACAAGTCATCTTTTTAGTAGCAATTAAGGCTGAGAAAGTACTTTATCAAGTTACAGAAAATCAATTATTTCATTAAGTGCTCTCATACTAAAATATAGTTTTCCAACCTCAGACAATTGGAAACAATACTTCCCCATGCAATTAGTAATTATTACAAATTTATTGCTATGGTACTTCTGCCCAGAGCATGGATTTACAGCTTAGCTTTTTTAATAAAACCTTTCACCCAACTGCAGCAGTAATTTAGTGTGTCCAAGCTAGACTAATAGAACAAAACTTGAATCTGTGAATATATCAACTTTTTAATAATACCCATAATTCCTTCTCATCCCTTGACCACAGCAGAACTTTCAACTTGAGTTCAAGCCTCCCCTCAGTCATAAACTGGTTAAACACCTTCGAGGCTTTTAGCCAGATAATGTAAAACACAACACAGCATAATATATCGACTTTTACTCTCTTCCTTCATAACTTAATTCACATGGCTAGTTCTTGACAGTTCATTAATTAATGTAATCCAGTGAATATACAATATTCATCCTTGTCAGAGACTGGAAAAAATTGATGTCTCAAGATATTTTGGGATGTATGTGTGTGTGATGGAAGGGGCAGGTTGGGCCTTGCTTTGGCAAGGCAGTGAAATGCTCCACTCCCCAGGCATACAACCAGCATCCCAACTCTGCAGTGTCTATCAATCAGGGTACACCAGGGGCAGTACTACACTCTGCCCTAAACCAGCTCCTGAGTGGCTGAGTGACCGGAAGTCCCACCCAGGAGAAGGGTCCATGGAGGCCCTGAGGTTTAAAAGGCTGACCATGAGGTGACCATGTGTCTGACCCTGCCTCCTCTTGGAATCCACACTGGAACCCAGGAGGTGGTAGCTATATGTGTGTTTTTCTCTATCTTTTCTGTTTATCTCTCTTTCTTCTCTTTCTAATTCTCTTTTCATGGAACATTTTGGGTAATGTAACATCAAACAGTTTAAAGGTTGCTAAGTTAAATGAGCTAAGTTAATGTTATAAGTGCTTTATGTTGAATTGGATGTTGCATTAAATCCTTTGCCAAAGTTCCTTGATTTTCTATATTTTACCAGTAAACTTTTGTGTAATTTTGACCTCTTGAGAATATCTGGTCGGTATTTCTCCTGTGCACCAATCCAGAGTAAAGGAACCTCGGTTTACCCCCTTATACTTAAATGTTCTGGGGTGTTACAATCCTTTAGTCCTCTATTCCAGAGAAATCAGCTTCTCAATCACGGTGGTTAATATGGTCCAATCAGACCCCACGTTTTCCATTCAATTAAAACTATTGTCACAGGAATCTGTGGATTTCCAAACGCAGCATTCACATCTCCTAATTTTATGATTTATCATTAGGCTTATCTTCATTGCTGAAAGTATGGTAAGACTACACAATGAGAGCAGTTTTCCAAATTTATGTTTATACATCAATGAAACATAAACATTCTATACTACTAGTAGCATTAATCACACACAGAAAATCATTACATCCCCCATCAGACAAATGGGCATACCTAATCTGAGCTTCATGAGAATCCAGTCCCCTCCCTCTCCTACAAGGAAACATTACAGTCATCAACACCACTTCATACCACTCATACCCTGCTTTGTACTTAAGGAAAATTTCCTGCAATACAGAAGGTTAGGAGATAGGTAGTTACTATGCCTGACTCTGGATTAGCAAGATCAAGGAAAACTATACTTACAGTATAGTGAAAGAATGTCAATAAATATTCAAGATGAGGATCCCAATTACATCAGATCAGTGCTACTGAACATTAAGTCAGTAAGAAACCCAACTTCTCTACCAAAGTAATCACAAGACGTATAGTAACAAGTTCCACTGATTACAAAAGTAGCTTTTCATTATCATCTCAACATTTTATCAGCTACTGGTATTCTCTTATGCATTTAGATACATGTTAGTAAACTTATGTTAAGACATTACAAGGACATGAAAATAAAGATTAACTAAATACCACAGGAAGAATAAACAATTATCATATTTCATTTTCTATTATTAAAAACAGGTTTAAAATATATTTAATTTGCTACCAAACTATCAAACCAGAAACATTCATTCTGAAAAAGTAAATTTCTGTATCCTGGAGACACATGACCTAATAGCATTCCTGAACCTCTAATATTTACATAGCAATTACTAACTGCAACTAGAAATAATTAACAGCAGTTTACCAGGTTTCAGATATGCCATTTCAAACTACAAGCAATTAATCTGTAAATACCAGTCACCAAGCATGATTCTGAATGAAAATGGAACAACTAAAATATTGGAATAATTTTGAGAAATACTTTTTATTCTTTCTCAATGTACTCAAGAAGCTCCAGAACTCGGGAAAAGGGGGTGAGTAAAAAATTCAACACCAAGTTACCAGATGCAACAAGTGCCAGACAGAAGAGAGGGAAAAAAGCTAACTGCAAGAAGTTTATGTTACACACTTCCTAGTCATAAGACAAGGAGCTCACCAACTTCCCTTCCCAAAGCATAATGTACCAAAACATTTCCAAAACAATATCAGTATCACTATATTCTCCACCACCACAACTGGAATTCAAGCTGCTGAGATGTACTCTATAGCACATTTCCAGACATCCCTTGGCCTACCTCCTTGCCACCACCTTCCTGTCTCTGCTTGGTTGGCATGTTAAGCCGCTTACTAGTGAATAAGACACCTTTTTGAAAGTCCTGATCAAAGACCAGTACCTCTACAGACTACCAGAAGTACACTTAAATGAGCACTTCTAGATGCTGTTGCTGTGCACCATAAATTCTTGAAAAAGTCAAATCTTGAGCAAATTTAAAAGTTTAAGAAGCTTTAAAAAGAGCTTTAAAAGAAATTAGGTAATATATTTTAATTTTCAGCTGACTACAATACCTGTCAGACATCTAAATGTAAAAATCTGTTTTTTCTTCACAGTCTTTTCCCCAAAATACATAAAGTTGATGTAATCAATCCGGTCTTTTTTCCAAATCCAACTGTGTTAAAAAAAAAAAAATCTATTTTTAAACAAATATTAGTAAAGGAAACTTCTTATTTGTCATTCTCAGTTCAGTTTGAAAGCAAAACATTTGGTGGAATAAGAACATAAATACTAAGATTTAACACTACTGCTCTAGGAAGTTATGTCCTACACAAGTCCAGCTCTTCACCCCCCCAGTCAAATAACTGGGCTATTTAACAGTAACACAGAAAAGCATGCTTTTTGGCAAGCATGAGTCATAATTAATACATATCATAACTCTGAAATCTACAAAAATATTTTTCTTCTTTATCTTCTAAGGCAAGTTCATCTTTATAAGTTTTCACTTCTATGAAGGCTCTTTATTCTTACTAGCATAATGCTGGATCTTTTAACATTAGGCAGAAACAGCACCCCACTTTAGAGAAGGAAATACATAGTACAACATTTTCTTTTACAATTTTTGTACAGTCATGTTCAGAAAGTACAGTCAAAGAAATACTGCCCTCTCTTTCTAGTGCGAAGTGTAAATACTCTGATGGATGCTGCTGCCTTTGCGAAGTTGGTCCAGAGTCTTAGGCTGACCCTTGGGAAAATTCCACCTCCTCCAGAAGCAAACTGTACCCCTATCCACAGAAATATCCAAGATAACAGATATGAAAAGCTGTATATTGCAATCTCAAATAAAACCAGCTTGTTTTCTTATTAGTAACTTCTTTTCCTGGCTCCACAGTGTTGTATTATTATATAACTAACTTTAATATTAAACAACCTACAAGAATTTATTTGCCATACCCATGTTTACTTTCACCAGACATTAGCCTACAAATATGTAACACCCAAAAACACGTCAATACTGAAACAGCACTTACTGTAATCACAGCCTTGCTCAGACAGATAGAGCCTCTACAGCCATACTCTGTTTCATCTTCAGACTTGTAATAACTGAGTGTGTTGCTTTTCAGAACTACCCATCGATCCTGCCACCCATGAATGTAATTGGTCCACTGTAAAAAAAGAAAAATTCAAAGATCAGCTAAAAAAACCCCAATAAAAAACAGTTTGGCTGATATTTCTCAGGCTTCAGGAAAGACACTTCCACATCAAAGTTCCTTCTTTATATTCACCTTAAAATTGTAAGCAGGAAATACAATGGGGAAAAAACCCAACACACCGGAGTTCTGAAACATTTAAAGAGACCAGTAGGATACACTTTTGTAAGGCCCCAGAAAACTCGCTCAACAAGACTCTCAAAAGGGCTTACAGTTTTTCATGTACTCTGAGTTAGGTGCAAGGGAGAAATACTGACAAGATATTCTCAAAGATGTCAAAACAAGAAGAAAAACTTTACTGGCAACTTCAGAAAATCAGAGAACTTTGGCAAAAGTTTAGAGCAGCATTCGACATAAAACATTCCACAAAGCATTATCTTAGCCCATTCAACTTAGCAAACTCCAAACCCGTCCAATTTTAAGTTACTCAAAACTCTGAGAAGAAGGAATTAGAAGAAGACAGAAAAGATCCAGAAAAGAACAAATATAAATACCACTCCTAGTCCCAGCAGTGTTCAGCTGATAGAAATTCCAAGAGGAGGCAGGGTCAAGATGTGCTTGCCTCATGTTCTGGGTTAAATACCCTTTGGCTTTCCTGGGTCCTTTTGGTCATCTGGCCACTCTGGGGCTAGACTGGGGCTCCAGGGGTGGGGAGCAGGGCATTGCTTCCGGTGTGCCAGTGATTGGCAGCCACTGCAGGGCTGGGATACAGGCCGGAGAGGGTGTATGGGGCAGTGCATTGCCTCACCAAAGGCAAGGCCCGACCTGCCCCTTTCCCCACAAACGCACCTGAAACGTTTAGAGCCAGCAATCCTTCCAGTCTCACAACTTCGAATAAGATTCTCTTACCAAAGTATTCAATTTCCTTCAAAGCTTTGGTCTTTTTCAAACGGCAGAACTGAAACAGTAGTACATACACAGATAACTGTAGCCTATTTTTATTGATTCAAAATGTAATTATACACATTAAGTTATTACAAGGAAATATTTCTTTAGTAGAAAGTTTGGTATGCTACCATTTCATTTTAATTAGCTTTTCTCAAGTATTGCTGAGGCATCAACTAGCAAAAGGTAAACATCCCTCAAGCATATTCACTGCAACAGGTTTCACCATACTTGGCTATTCATATTCCATTCCATGTTCTCACAGAAAAGGCAGCATCAGCTACACTCAGCACAATCACCTAGAAACGTTTGCATGTACATAAGCTACAGAATGTCAGAAGAAGCCATGGCTTCACCTGCTACACCAGTAAAAAACAGCACTAGGATTTATTAGATTATAAGATTTTACAGATGAGAGCCAAGGGCCTTCTTTTCTCCTAGCTGTTCCTCCCATCTCTAGGCTTAGAAACATTTTCAAGACTGAAGGAGTTCACAGAGTCCCTCACAAAAAACAGAGTACTAGCCCCATCACAGCTCCTCTTAACATCCAGGGCCTACTTATAATTTCAGTATTCTACATGTGCCTTCTACACAGGTCTGTGTCTGGCCTTATTGCATAGGAAAGAAATTCAAAACATAGTGCTTTAATTCTAAAGATATTTCAACATTATTCTGAAAGTACTTTCTGCTTAAAAAAATCTCCTTTCAAACTTAGTAATTCAATATTCAGCTTTAAAACACTCCTTAAGTTTCCCACTATCATCCAACACATATTTGCAAGTAATTTAATTTTCAGTGATATAAGAGCAAAAAATGGTGCTTATTTTTAAAAGGGGAAAATAAACTTCAGTGTAATTTTTCTTCCACGCCTCCCCACCTCCTGTTTCTCTCGCTACAGGGGTATTTTATTGCCCTATTTTGATAGTTGGACCAAAGATCGTGTCATTCGTGCTGGGGCCTGCTTCTGGGAAGTGACCATGAGCTGTGCCTGCCTTTAGAAGCTCCCAAGCAGGGTTGTGTGATGTCGCGGCTGCAGACCACACCCAGACCCGACGTCAACTTCAGTCAGGAACCTAAAGAGTGGGGGAGACACCTCCCCGCGCGCACCTGGCCGCTCTCTCGCGGGCCTCTTTCCGGAAGCTCATACCAGGCAGCCAGTGGGCTCGATATGGGGGCAGGGGGCGGCAGGGACTGCCAGCCGCCAACCCCTCCCCCAGCTGCGGCTAAAGCCGCACCCGCGGCTCTTCCTCAAGCCGCCTCTCGAAGGTTGCGAGGGGTAGGGGAAGCACGGACAGGCACTGAGCAGATACGAGTATAAGTACGTGAGTCTCCTCCCCCTCCCCCTCCCCCAGTCTAGCGGGGATGTGGTGGTGCCTCCGAGTGAGGAAGGGGGCGCGGGGGGGTTTGCGCCGGACGCCGGAGCGGCTGCCTAGTAGGCTCCGCGCCATCAGGTGGTGGCTGCCTCAGCCATGACGGCGCCTCCCACGCCCCCAACAGGCCCCTGATCCTCCAGAACATCGGGGTGGGGAGGAAACTGGCAGCCGGGGCTGGCAGCCCTCAGCCAGCTGCAGGAGGGGGGACTGTAGTGCGACTCGGAAAAGGGAAGCGAGAGGCCGTCAGGCACAGGCTGCAGGGAGGAGGAAATGCAGCTTACCTTGCTGAGTACCCCACACAGCTCAACAGGCAGCCCGAGCTCTGCCTCGGGGTCCTCTTCGGAGCCAGAGGAATTCCAACTCTGATTGTCCGACATAGCCGAGCAGGGAAAAGCCGAGCGACCCCCGCCCACAGCAGCTTCAGCCTCCTCCTGCTGAAGGCACTGGAGCAGCGGGCTCTACCTGAGTAGCACCACTCCGCACCCGCAGTACCACCAACAACCGGCCGGCGCCGAGGCACGCAAGCCTTGGCTTCCCCCTCACTATAGCTCCACGGCCCCTACTCGCGGCAAGAACCACAACACAGAGGCGGTGAGGGGACACAAGTACGCGTCTGCCTGCCACGCATTCCACTTAGAGCGTAACGGCCACCACCAGCTTACGCAAGGAGAGTGCTCTGTGCCACTATTTATTAGCTCCGCCCCTCGCCTCGCCTTCCCTCCCAGGTCCCCTAGCCGGGCCGCGCGGCGGTTGCCGGGAGTTGTAGTCTTCTTTCTTTCAGCAGTAAGACTGGCTACAACAATTGGCTCTTGGAGACGTAGTCCGCTGCAGCGGCTCTCTCCCGTCGGCGGGTGGCCGCCATCTTGGTTTCGTTGTTAATGTGGAGCTAGCGGTGGGTTTCGCCTTCGTAACATGATGAGGTGCGGAGCTCCGTTCCCTCTGCCGCCGGAGGAGGGCAGTAGTGCTGCTTAGGGCGATCTTTGCTTCCCTTATTTTTTTCTTTTGGAAGGGTGGGGGAGAAGGACCTGAAAGGAATGAGAGGGAGATGTCTTTACAAACAAACTGTGGGCCTGCTGGTCGATAAAGCCAGATACTGATAGGTGAAAGAAGCAATAGGAGGAACGATAAAGTCCATAGGAATTCCACTAATTGACACAGACTTGCTCACTTTCGTGGTTTGACCCTGGCTGAATGCCAGGCACCTACGACATCTGCTCTCTCCGCTCTCCCCTGCTGCAACTCACCCAAGGCCGTGCTAAATTCCTGTAACTTTATTCATGAATAAAGGGAGAGATCATGGGCATTTCCCATGGGGTCTCTCAAATTGATAGAGGATGCAGCCTCTTTTTATTATAATTTCCCAGCCGCAGTTCCCTCTCTCTTTCCCCATTGACTGAGGTACTTGAGAGGTACAGACTTTCCGAAATGCCTAATGCAGACCCTCTTCTAATATACATTCCCATCCTTCTTCCTTTTCTTATGTCTCTGTTCTTGTCGTTTATTAACACAGTCTTGGTCAAGTCAATCAGTGGAATTCCTATGAAAATCCTTCCCATTGTTTCTTCTATCTCTCAGTATCGGTCTTATTTTACCAGCAGACTCACAGTTTGTTTGTAAAGACACTCCCTTATTCCTTTCAACCCCTCCTCTTTATTTTCTCAATAATTGTCTTTACAAACTTTAGTTATCATTGACTTGATTTTTTCTGTCTTTTTGTAGCCATTTCTGGATTGGTAGGCATAGCTACTACCTCCATCCCTGTGATCACATGCTGAATGAGTTACACTAAGCAAGGTATCATGCATGGTAAAAAGATTAGAATTGCTATAGTACATAAGAGGAAAAAGAGTATTTGTTTAACCCACAGTCCACCAGGTAACCATGAAAACATGTCCCATTCCCATCCATTCCATGTTTGGACTGGTACATGAGCTAACTTTCTTATCCCCTTTGTTATTTGTTTCACCACTTTTCCATTGTCATCTATTTGCAAACAGCAGATTGAGTCATTTAGTTTTCCACACAATTCTTCTGCTAATAGATAATCTAATCATATACCTTGATTCCTAACTGATTTCCCTGAACTTGTGGTAGCAAAAAAATATAACGGTAAGGTTAAAGGTTTTCCCTACTTCTTCTCCTAAGATTAAAAAAAAAACGATTCTCTCACCTCTGGAAAAAACCTAACTGACAATATAAAGGTAAGATTATTAAGAAAAACATTCTAATGGTGTAATCTAATCACCTAATCTAATTTTCGCATTTTCTTCCGCACCACGTGTGGTGAGTGAAGGCACAGAAACCACTTAATATAAAGAAAACAATGACAGCAAGTATTAGCCCTGTCCCAGTGACTGGAGATCCGAAAGGAGGGATGCCCACAGAGACTAGTTCAGCAGTCTGTGGGTAGGCACACAGGGCTTCCCCCGATGTCAACACACCGGCTACTGCTCTGGTCCACTCCTGCAGTGTGTCAGTCGCGGCTTCCCGTCCTTTTCCTCCAGCTGAGATGTCCAAATCTCTGGGGCCTTAGAGACCTTGACCCGAGTGTGATGGGTCCACCTGTGTTCAGCTGTCTTTGTGGCTGTTTCTGTGGTCAGTAACACTTGGAAAAGTCCACGCCACTTCACCACCAGCGATGCTTCTTTCCCCTCCTTAACTAGGACCCAATCTCCTGGTTGGGTGTTGTGAACAGCAAAGTCCAAGGGCAGGGTCTGTGTCAGCTGAGCTTCCTGTTGAAGTGATTTCACAAGAGACAGCATCCTGGCCACATATTGTTTAAAATATACATCACTTATTTTTACCCCCCACTAGGCTGAGAATTACAAGGGTAAGGAATTCAAAACATCAATTGAAAGGGAGATAATTGAATATTTCCTCTGGGTCTGGCCCTTATTCTTACTAAAGCCAGTGGCAAAAGCCATATCACCAGCTTCAAAAGATATTTCTTTACTTCCCCAATTATCCTCTCTTTCCTCTGCCCCACTATTTTTAATTATCTCAAGCTCCTCTGGTGGAAAAGACAGTTTCTATGGCAGTGGTGGGGCTACTGGGAACAAAGGGAGGATTTTAGAGGTTTCTGGCAGCAGTGCAGCTTTCTGAGCCTCTCCATCAGCCAGTCGGTTACCTATTGCTTCCTCTGAGCACCCTGCCTGGTGTCCCCTAAGGTGTATTATTGCTACCTCTTTTGGTAAATTCACCACCTCCAATAGGCGAGAAATTAAGCCTCCCTTTTGAAAGGAATAAGGGAGTGTCTTTACAAACAGTGAGTCTGATGGTAAGATAAGACCAATACTGAGAGATAGAAGAAACAATGGGAAGGATTTCTATAGGAATTCCACTGAATGACTTGCCCAAGACTGTGTTAATAAACGACAAGAACAGAGACATAAGAAAAAGGAGAAAGGGGGGGGATGTATATTAGAAGAGGGTCTGCATTAGGCATTTCGGGAAGTCTGTACCTCTCAAGTACCTCAGCCAATGGGGAAAGAGAGAGGGAACTGCGGCCGGGAAATTAGGATAAAAAGGAGGCTGCGTCCTCTATCAATTTGAGAGACCCCATGGGAAATTGCCCCATGACCTCTCCCTTTATTCATGAATAAAACTACAGGACTCCTCTGTCTCCTTTTTGGACGTAAACCTCTGGTATTTGTGGATTAATTTTCCTTACAAAATTGGGGATTCATCCAAGATCCTTCCAACATCCGGGGTGGCGGGCAGCAAGCGGAGCTGAAGGCGTGCCTCACCCAGTTTCGATGATCAGCTCCTTTTGGTGGTGGCTAGCACCGGGCGATTGATTGGGTTCCCGAGACTGTCCAGGAGACAGACGAGTGGAGGACCAGGGGGGTCTGTGAAGAGTCCACAGGGAAGGACCACTGAAAATCTCACCGATGAGTACAATGGGATCCTCGGGGAGTAAACCTGGGAGAGCACCCATGGAGGGTAGCACACATAAAGCCGGGAATGGGTCCTGGCAAAAGGGATGAAGATCCCAAAATGTCTCCGAAGAGTGCCTTGGGAGAATATCGATTTGGTTTGCACATTCTCCCAGAGGTAATTAAGGACATGGACACCCAAGGGGGCGCAGTAAGGGGAGTCGAGAAAGGGTCTCGACAATCACTGCCCAGGGGGGCCAATAAGGGGAGTCTAGAAGTGGTCTTGGCAACAGGGGACAGACGGATGATGTTGGTATGTTGGAAAAGGATTGGTTGAAGGGAAGTGCAGAGAAACATGGTTAAGGCAAGGAGCGGCAGGACCGGGAGCATGGGTTAGGGGCCTGTGGGGAAGTGCGGGACTGGGCCGGGGCTGTGGGATAGCTTTGGGCTAAGTGCTGGGCAGTCCCTGACCCCGCTGCCCCCCCCCCCCCCCGGGCAGGAGAAGCAGCGGCCCCCCCGGCCTCCATGAGGCTGCAGGATGCCCCGGCCGCCCGTGCCCACCTGGAGCACCGGCGGGGAGGGGGGAGGGGGGAGCGTTTGGGCACTGCAGCATAACGGGGACTAGCTCTGGTATATGGTATATGGTGAGGAGGGTGAGCATGAGGAGTAGGAAAGAATAACTAGGAAATGCAGTTTGTACATGGAAGGATTAGGATTTTCTATTAAGGATTTTGTTTGGGTCACTGGAGAAACAAATGATTTTGAGCTGTGGGAGAATGAACACCTGCAGACAGTAGCGGGGGTGGGGGCTAGAGGAAGGGCAGAATAAGCCCCTGGAGGAACTGGTTAGTAAGACACAGCAAATGTATGTAAGAAAGGATAAGAAAAAGGTGAAGGCAAAGGTGATGGCAGAGTTCTTACAGCCCCGGAGGGATGAACTGAAGGGTCCAGGGGGGCCCCAGGACAGAGGGGATGGGGTTGGCCACCAGGACATGGCAAAGGCATTCCCTCCTTGGCAGGGGAGAGTCGACCAAAACAGCAGTTGGGAAGGAAGCAGTGTGTTATCTGCAGGGCAGAGGGACACTGGAAGTGAGACTGTTCCCAGAAACAGCTGGATTCTCAGGAGGAGGAAGTCCAGTGATTAATGGAGATGGATTGTTAGGGGTGTCAGGAGCTCCCATTGTTATAAATGAAGTCATGGAGTTGGCTTTCGTAAAGGGTTATGAGGTATTTGTTATGGTTATTTGTTAATGGTTGTGTGTATGTTATGGTTACCTCTGCTAATTTGTTATGACTAACTGTTAAATGTTATGGTTACCTATATAGATTTGTTATGGCTAACTGTTAAATGTTATGGTTACCTCTATAGATTTGTTGTGGCTAATTGTTAAATCTCTATTGATTTGTTATGGCTAATTGTTAAATGTTATGGTTAAGAAAGGGGAGAGAAGTGGGTGTTAATTAGCATAAGGGGAGAGCTGGGCAAGCAGCTAACCTATCAGAAGACCCTAGAAACAACAAGCCAATGAGGACTGAAGACAATGAGCCAATCGGAGCACCTTAAGGAGGCGGGGTTAAGGGGTTATAAAAACTGTATCCCCCTAGCCAGAAGGTGTGCCTCTGGCTTCCCCACATTGGTGGTGAAGCACCCAGCGCTGTTCTCTCTACTTTGTGGAACGAGTTTTTCATTTTGTCCCCTATTGTCTTTTTGTTAATAAATGTTTAAAATTTTACAATAGTGAGCTTCATTTCTCACACCATTATACCAGGGACCCACCACACTGGAGCCCTTGATAACTTTTAAAGTGGGTCTGGATCGAGAGGAGGTGTGTTTCCTGGTAGACACAGGGGCCTCTCAATTCACTTTGAATTTTATCCCCAAGGGGGGAAAATTGTCAAAAATATCTTTAATTATTCAGGCAGTGAGTGGAAAAGATGAGCGGGTGCATTTTCTTCAACCCCTATTGGTAGATGTGTGGGATAGGTTTGAAATGCATGAACTTCTGTTTGTTCCTAATTGTGATTGTAATTTACTGGGAAGGGATTTGATGGCTAAAGTGGGAATGCAAATTAGTATTGTGAAGAATTATGCAGAGGCTAACACTGTGGTAACTTTGTGTAAAATGTCTGAGAAGGCTTCTGCTTTAATAAACCCAGAAGTGTGGGCAGCTCCAAGGAAATATGGAAAATTAGATATGTACCAAATCACTTTGAAGCAACCAGGAGAAGTGGTGTCTAAAAAGCAGTACCCTGTTTCAAGGGAGGGAAGAAAGGGGTTACAGCCTGTTATTGAGTCCCTGCTAAAGGCAGGTCTTTTGGAGCTATGTATGTCTCCCTATAACACTCCTGTCCTGCCGGTTAAGAAACCAGATGGAACTTACAGAATGGTGCAGGATTGAAGAATAATAAATGAAATTGTCAAACCAAGACTTCCCACAGTTCCAGATCCCTATACCATCCTGAATAAGATCTCATCTTCACATCGGTATTATTCAGTACTGGATTTGAAGGATGCTTTCTGAGGGTGTCCGATTACAGAGGACAGTAAACAGTATTTTGCCTTTGAGTGGGAACAGGAGGAAGGAGGGAGAATGGTAAAACAACAATTGACATGGACAGTCCTCCCGCAGGGATATACAGTCACCAGTTTTGTTTGGACAATCCTTGCAGAAAATATTGAGAGTTTACTCCCCCCTCAGGAGTTAGGTTGTAGCAGTATGTGGATGATCTGCTTTTATCAGGGGATCAGGAAAAGGTAGTTGAAGAGGCTACTGTGAAGCTGCTTAATTTTCTTGCTAAAAAGGGGCTTAGAGTGTCTGAAAAGAAAGCACAGTTGGCAGAGAAAAAGGTTAAATTTTAGGACACCTTTTGATTGGAGGTTTACGATA
Source organism: Lichenostomus cassidix (assembly GCF_008360975.1). Classification (NCBI taxonomy): domain Eukaryota; kingdom Metazoa; phylum Chordata; class Aves; order Passeriformes; family Meliphagidae; genus Lichenostomus; species Lichenostomus cassidix. The sequence continues at coordinate 13,121,531 of NC_139510.1, forward strand.
TATTGATCCAGAAAGAATACAAGGAATTTTACGAGTACCATTACCCCAGACTTAAAAAGAGTTACAGCATTTTTTAGGGTTGGTGGGGTGTTGTGGTACAAATTGTATCTCCCCACCCCTTCTCCTCCCTTATATGGTTACTTTTCTCCTATTGTGCTGCCTTCCCCACCCCTGGCCCTGGCCACTCCCTCGGGTTTTCCCTATTGGTTCTGTTACCCTAACTCCGCCCATGTACTGCCCCTGTGCCCAGAGGTCACTGGGCCAATGTACTTTCTCCGCCCCTCTGTTTCCCTAGAAAACTCCTCACCCTCCACCATGTTGTTGTCTATGTACGTGCGTCTATGCACATGTGGTCTATTGCACATGGTCTATGCACCAGGGGAGGTCTTCGCCCCTGAGGCATCTCTGCCTCTGGGAGGTCTTTGGCCTCTGATGCAGCCATGTGAATAAAACCTTCCATGGACACGATGCATAGACCCTCCTGGCCTCCTTTACTATCGCCGGTTGTGGAACAGCAGACAAAACCAGAGTTAGCTTTATGGCTCCCCGGCCGGGTAATGCGCAGTGACCAGCCCTTGGAGGAAGAGTTTGGTGCACTGAGGCGCCTACCCAGGCTGGGCAGAGACGCTCTCCGGTAAGGTCTGTTATATCTTCCTCTAAACCGCAACAGTGAGGTACTGAAGAGCATGGATTGAGGATTTTTCTGTTGTAGCCAGACCTTTATATGACTTTCTAACCCAAAACAGTCCTAATGTCATGGTATGGACACCAGAAGGAGAGCAAAGCTTTAGAAAATTAAAAGACAAATGAATAAATGCCCTAGTCTTTGCTCTTCCAGACTCAGAAAAGGGATTTGAGTTATATGTGGATGTTTAGCAGGGCCATGCCAAAGGAATTTTGGTACAAGAACACAGGGGAACATTGCGGCCTGTTGCTTATTTTTCTAACCTGTTAGACCCAGTGGCCAGAGGCTGGCCTCATCATCTGTAGAATTGTGCAGCCACAGCTTTAATGGTAACTGAGGCCTGAAAACTGACAATAGGAGGATATCTGATTGCTAAAGTTTTGCGTCAAGTTAAAGCTTTGTTAACCAAAAGAGCCTCTAAGTGGATGACCAGCGGTCAGTTATTACAGTATGAATCTTGTTTAATGGAACAGGAGGAGTTAGAATTGAGAAGTGGGGAAGGGTTTAACCCAGCCTCCTGTCTGAATGGCCCTGAAGAGGGGAGCCAAAGAGAAAACCATGACTGCATTCAAGTGATAGATCTCCAGACCCAGGCTAGGGAAGATTTACGAGACACTCCCTGGCCTGAGGGAGAAAATGTGTTTATTGATGGGTCTTCAAGGCTGATAGAAGGGAAGCGAGTTACAGGTTACACTATCATTGAGGGAAAGTGTGGGAACTGTCAATTAGTCTGACGAGCTCACAGAATTCAGCCTTGACACAATCAGTTTGTACCCATGAGAACCGTCAACAGAAGCAAGAAGCAAAAACAAGAGGGGAAGCTGCAGCTGCAAGAGAGAGTATGTTATTTTGTAAGAATGTGTGCTTATTATAGGTAACCAATATTATTGTAGTGTAGTGAGTTAGGAGCCAATGAACATGTAACACAAATACTGAGAAATAGTATAAAAGAGGCTTTGCAGTAATAAAGAGGAGTTCTTTCTTTTGCTTGGAGTCTTTGGTGTGTGTCTGTATGTGAATGTCGTGTCTGTCTCAACTGCGACAGGAAAGGAATTACAGGAAGGGGGGAGGTTGCCGCCCACGTGGCCAGCTCAAACAGCAGAGCTGTATGGGCTTGTAAGAGCCTCTGAATTATATCAGGACAAGATAATGAATATTTTTACTAATTAATTCAAAGTATGCATATGGGCTGATACATGCATTTGGGAAATTATGGGAAGAAAGATATTTACTAACCTGCAGGGGGAAATGTTAACTCATGAGAGCTTAATTTCTCGCCTATTGGAGGTGGTGAATTTACCAAAAGAGGTAGCAATAATACACCTTAGGGGACACCAGGCAGGGTGCTCAGAGGAAGCAATAGGTAACCGACTGGCTGATGGAGAGGCTCAGAAAGCTGCACTGCTGCCAGAAACCTCTAAAATCCTCCCTTTGTTCCCAGTAGCCCCACCACTGCCATAGAAACTGTCTTTTCCACCAGAGGAGCTTGAGATAATTAAAAATAGTGGGGCAGAGGAAAGAGAGGATAATTGGGGAAGTAAAGAAATATCTTTTGAAGCTGGTGATATGGCTTTTGCCACTGGCTTTAGTAAGAATAAGGGCCAGACCCAGAGGAAATATTCAATTATCTCCCTTTCAATTGATGTTTTGAATTCCTTACCCTTGTAATTCTCAGCCTAGTGGGGGGTAAAAATAAGTGATGTATATTTTAAACAATATGTGGCCAGGATGCTGTCTCTTGTGAAATCACTTCAACAGGAAGCTCAGCTGACACAGACCCTGCCCTTGGACTTTGCTGTTCACAACACCCAACCAGGAGATTGGGTCCTAGTTAAGGAGGGGAAAGAAGCATCGCTGGTGGTGAAGTGGCGTGGACTTTTCCAAGTGTTACTGACCACAGAAACAGCCACAAAGACAGCTGAACACAAGTGGACCCATCACACTCGGGTCAAGGTCTCTAAGGCCCCAGAGATTTGGACATCTCAGCTGGAGGAAAAGGACGGGAAGCCGCGACTGACACACTGCAGGAGTGGACCAGAGCAGTAGCCGGTGTGTTGACATCGGGGGAAGCCCTGTGTGCCTACCCACAGACTGCTGAACTAGTCTCTGTGGGCATCCCTCCTTTCGGATCTCCAGTCACTGGGACAGGGCTAATACTTGCTGTCGTTTTCTTTATATAAAGTGGTTTCTGTGCCTTCACTCACCACACGTGGTGCGGAAGAAAATGCGAAAATTAGATTAGGTGATTAGATTACACCATTTGAATGTATTTCTTAATAATCTTACATTTATATTGTCAATTAAGTTCAGGCCAGAGGTGGGAAAACAGTTTTTAGTCCTCGGAGAAAGAGTAGCAGAAACCTTTAACCTTAGCAATTGTCGGGTCCTGCGGAGGGCCAGGAGGATCTGAAGACTAGCCATGGGTGGCTTGCCCGGTTGAACCTAAATGCTGTGTCAGCACCCTGAGTGAAGTCCATAACAGAACAGGATTTTGGGACAAGGAAGGAAGTCCATGGTGACTTCATCCTTCTGAAAGAGGCATTTATTGTCTAAATAGAACAGGAGGCCTATATGTGAGAAAAAGTGTTTGTGACTGGACTTGGGGTTTAGATTGTTGGACCCTGTATTGGTTTGAAAACAAACCAGTGGGAGATCACAAGTCAAGATTGAAATTAAAAATAAGTGAAATAATACAAGGAAAAAGCACTGACAAAGTCAGATACAACCTAACACCCTGTTAGGGTGGTAGTAGCAGTCCAATTGAAGTAGTCCAGTTGAAGTGGTGATCCTGTGAAGGTCTAGTCTCCAGCTGAAGATCCAGTGGTAGCTCTCGTCCTCTGGGAACCCAGTAGACAGGGCTAGCTCAGGCAGTCCCAAGGCCAGGTTATATCCAGGTGGGAACACCTGGTTCCTCCCTCCTGGGCAGAGCATCCCACAATGGGATGAGATAAGTCCATGAGTCACACGGTGGGTCTCTGATGGCCCATTGCCTGTCATGCGGGGTGGGTCATTAGCAGCTGGTAACAGCTAACGGATGGCCCATTGCCTGTCATCCGGAGTGGGTCATTAGCAGGTGATAGCAGCTAACGGCCCACAGCTGGTGGTAATAGAATACTTAACTACATCTATATTGCAACCTAGGACAGACCCCCAACTGCCCTCCTTACGATTGTTCCAAATATCAAGGCAGATGGAATCAAAGACTTGCTCACTAATGGTAGCTGGATAAGGTGTTGTCTTGGTTTGAAAGACAGGTGTCTGCCAAGAGAGGTTGAACCCTCCCTTAGGACAGAGAATGGGATTTTCCCCTCCCACCGAATTATTTAAGTTTGAAAATCAAGGGCTTTCTCGCAAAGGTATGGGAAAAGGAATATCAGTTCTTTACTAGTATCTATAAACAAGCAATAACAATAATAGCAACCACAACTAGAACCAGAAACCAATAGCAGATGACTTGTGAGCTGCCGAGCCTTTTCCCGTGTGGTGTAATCACGGTTGCAAGCAGCTGGGGCGCTGTGGCTAGCACAGGTCTTTCCCATGAGAACATTCTTGCATGTTTTATAAACAAAGATAAAGTTTGGATGTTGTTGTTACAGTGTCTCAAGATTTGGACAGTTCAGGCCTGGCCAATCAGGCCTAGGGGGAGGTTTCTGACTGACCAATCTGGGTGACCTCTGAAAAGTCTATATATATGTTGGATTCAAATAATAAAGTGCCTTTTCTATGCCACGCTGAGAATCCGGGTTTTCCTTCTCTGCTAGCGGCTCAACAGCGACAGGGCGCTGTTGAGCTCCCGGTCGGGCAGGGCAGGTGCGATGACTCCTGAGCGGCTGCAGGTGGCGTTGTGGCGGAGGGTCAGGTCAGCCTCACACAGCTGGTAATGGTGGACAGGCTGAAAAAGCAGGCAGGGCAGCTCGGAGCGGCAAAAAGCAGGGCGGCAGGGGTAGGAGCTGGCTCTCTCCCGGCTAGCTACCGAGGTAGCAAGGATTTCTGCAGTCACAGCAGACGCCGCGGTCTCGTGCGGCAGAGGGCGGGGGCAGGCAGCAGAGGCAGCCAGATTCTCCCAGCAGCTGCTGCGAGAAAACGCAGCCTGGGGAAACGTGCACTTCCCAGTGGGAAAAAAGGTTGAATCAAAGCTCACCCAGCCAGGAGAAGAAAAAACAGGGCACAGTTGGATTTCCTCTGGTCGCAGCCGAAAAGCAAAGAGCAGCCTCTCCTCTCAGCATCCGAACCAGAGAGAGAGCGTTCCAAGGGCCGGCTCTTCCCTTACCCTGCCCTGCCCAAGCACACCTTTTGTCTTTTACAAAAGACTTGATGGCTCTAAACACCCAACTATTTGTTGCTTAGTAACAGTGATGGAGAAAAATTCCAGGCCTTCCCTAAACTCCGACAGGTGTTCCTACCATAATTACCAAAAGGATTTTGAAGGCTGTAAAGCAGTGGGGAAGGATGGGGTTTTTTTAACAATTATTTTTAAGATGCCCCCAAGATAATTCCACAAGTAGGATACATGTTGTCCATGACCATCACTGGAAGTGGCAACACCGTAATGGAACTCGAACCCTTTTTAGTAAGTTCTGGTCCAGATCTAACAAAACAGATCTGGAATGTAACTGTAGGTGGAAACCTCATGTAGGAGCTTGGAAATGCAAATATTGTCAATCTTATGGTAAGGCAACTATTGTTGGAGGACCGTTAGGCCCAGGAAGGAAGCTGTATTTTGACCCACCAATTGATGATGAAAATTGGAAAGGCCCCTTTGCTAACAGACCTGGGCTTTGAAAGGGCATTATTGGATTTGTGACCAACATGCTTATCGCAGGTTACTTCCAAACTGGTCAGGAATATGTTATGTAGGGTATACTAGACCACTGTTCTTTTGCTACCACAAGTTCAGGGAAATCGATTAGGGATCAAGGTATATGATGATCTATTTAGAAAAAAGCAGTTGATTGATGCATCCTTGGCTGGAGGGAGCACCCAAATATGGGGAAAAGATGAATGGCCACCAGAGCGAATCATACAACACTATGGACCAGCCACTTGGAATCCAAACAAATTTATATCAGGTGCCAGAGAACCCATTTATAATTTAAATTGGATAATTAGGTTACAAGCTGTCTTTGAAATAATAACCAACCAGACAGCTACAGCTCTTGACCTTCTTGCTGACTAATCCACTCAAATGAGGAAATCAATATTCCAACAACAGATGGTACTGGATTATCTATTAGCAGAAGAAGGGGGAGTATGTGGAAAATTAAATGACTCAAACTGCTGTTTGCAAATAGATGACAATGGAAAAGTGGTGAAACAAATAACAAAGGGGATAAGAAAGTTAGCTCATGTACCAGTCCAAACGTGGAAAGGATGGGAATGGGACATGTTTTCATGGTTGCCTGATGGACTATGGGTTAAATGAATGCTCTTTTCCCTCCTATGTGCTATAGTGATGCCTGATGATTTTTGTCTTTTCTTTTTATACCCTTTTTATACATTTTAATACCCTTTCCCTTCCCTTGTATCCTTTCTCTTCCCTTGTACCTAGCCCTACATGTTTATAATTCTCGTAGTCTGACATTTAGCTTAGTTTGGGGGTTTTGCAGGGTGGGAAGACTAAACATTCATACTATCTCAGAACTAGAGGCTCCAACCTTGCAGGGAGCCTCCTCTCTGGAACATATTTTTGTAAACAAGGCTGTAGTCTCATTTGGGGGAGGGGGGGTAATTGGAATAGGGGAACAATTACTTTATTTATTAAGTTTCTTATTGGGGGATTTTAGGTAGATATGCTAATTTGTGAGGTCCATAAAAATTCTATATGCATTGTACGGGGTGTGCTTCTTGGCATATTTCCATCTTTGACGAGTGTGTACCTAGGATCCTATTAAAACAAAACCGAGGTAATATTCCCTTTTCCCTTTACTGCTGTGTCTGCTTCATATTTTTATCAGCCGATAAAGCATCAATAGCAACTCTAATCTTTTTACCATGCATGATACCTTGCTTAGTGCAGCTCATTCAGCATGTGATCAAGGGGATGCAGGTAGTAGCCATGCCTACTGATCCAGAAATGGCTACAAAAGGACAGAAAAAATCATGTCACTGCAAATAATCACAAAATCAACAATGACCCAGGAAGAGAAAATTAAGTTAATGGTAGCTAAGGTCTTTAAAGACAATTACTGAGAAGATGAAAAGATGAGGGATTGAAAGGAATGAGAGGGACATGTCTTTAAAAACAAACTTTGGGCCTGCTGGTAGATAAAGCCAGATACTGATAGGTGAAAGAAGCAATGGAAAACCATAAATTCCATAGGAATTCCACTAAGTGAAACAGACTTGCTCACCCAAGGCTGTGCTAAATTCCTGGACTTAGAGGAAAAGGACAGAGACACAAAGAAAAGGCGGGGGGGGGCATGCACATTAGAAGGGCATCTGTATTAGGTGATTTGGGGAGTCTGTACCTCCCAAGTACCTCAACCAATGGGGAAAGAGAGAGGGAAATGCAGCCAGGAAGTTAGGGTAAAAAGGAGGCTGCGTCCTCTATCAATTTGAGAGACCCCATGGGAAATTGCCCCATGACCTCTCCCTTTATTCATGAATAAAGTTACAGGACTCCTCTGTCTCCTTTTTGGATGCAAACCTCTGGTGTTTGTGGATTAATTTTCCTGACAGACCCTTTCTTTACTATGGTTAAGTGTTTCTCTGGCCCTGCTCACTTTCTAGAGTGAGAGAAATAGTATTGCCATCCCTATGTCAAGCCATCAGGATTTGGGGGGTGTGCGGCAAACCTTTCTGGCTGGAGGAACCATGACCCTTAAGACACAACCACAGTTACTAGCTGGACAGAGCTGCAGAGGTCACACCTCCTTGTGGTCCTGCTGGGATGCCTTCATGGTAATCGAGTTGACCTCTGCTCAGTGAGACAACGTTATAGTTGCTTCCCCTTTATCATCTGGCTTCACCAACAATATCCTGGATGATGTGGAATCCCTGAGATGCAGTATCCCACTTGACAAGGTGCACATAGTGTTCAAGTTGAGATGGGAATTGCCTGGAACATTCAAGGGCCTTTGTGTTTTTTTATGATTTGGCCAAATGGACAACTTGGCATTCCAAGCCATGATCATGGTGAAAGAAATCTTAGTTTGAGGGATTTTATTAAAATAGATTCCTACTATTCCCAGTTAATGGAACTGTTCCATCTTTGGTTGCTCTCTGGTATCATCCCAGACATGGTGAAAGGGTGTGGACCATCATATTATCGCCCCGATGTATGGTAACATCAAGAAATTTATTGACCTGAGTGTCCTAGGTTGCAATATAGATGTAGTTAAGTATTCTATTACCACCAGCTGTGGGCCGTTAGCTGCTATCAGCTGCTAATGACCCACCCCGCATGACAGGCAATGGGCCATCAGGGACCCACCGTGTGACTCATGGACTTATCTCATCCCATTGTGGGATGCTCTGCCCAGGAGGGAGGAACCAGGTGTTCCCACGTGGATATAACCTGGCCTTGGAACTGCCTGAGCTAGCCCTGTCTACTGGGTTCCCAGAGGACGAGAGCTACCACTGGATCTTCAGCTGGAGACTAGACCTTCACAGGATCACCACTTCAACTGGACTACTTCAGTTGGACTGCTACTACCACCCTAACAGGGTGTTAGGTTGTATCTGACTTTGTCAGTGCTTTTTCCTTGTATTATTTCACTTATTTTTAATTTCAATCTTGACTTGTGATCTCCCACTGGTTTGTTTTCAAACCAATACACTGAGAAATGAGCAGTCACATCCCATCAGGATTTGGATTGGGAGTCGGTGATTCAATGTCTCAGATTCTATTTAACCTAGCTGTGGACCCTCTGCTGAGGAAGCTTGAAGAAGAGGGAGATGGTTACCAATGTTGTGAGAAAAATTGAACATCTATGACCTTTGCAGATGACCTTGTTTTGTTAAGTAGATCATGGGAGGGAATCAAGAGAAATATTGAACTCTTAAACACATTTTGTGATCTTACAGGCCTCAGGATGCAAGGGGAGAAGTGCTGTGACTTCTATATCAAGCCTATCAGGGACTCATATACCATCAATGACTGTCCACCAGGGACAATTAATGGCATGCCCCTCAAAATGATTGATCCTGGTAACTGAGAAATACCTGGGATTTTGCACTGATCCATGGGAAGGAATATCAAAACCAGACTTACTAGGAAAATTGGAAGATTGGCTACATCAGATTGAAAAGGTTCTTTTAAAACCATTTCAGAAGGTAGACATCTTGAAAGGATATACTATCCCCAGACTGATCTATTTAGCTGATGTGAAAGCCATGGACCTTGAGCCTTTTGATTTGGCAATTAGATCAGCCATCAAGGACTGGTTGCATTTACCTTCATGTATATATGATGCCATCCTTTATTCCAGCACAAGACATGGCGGTCTAGGTATTATCAGACTATCAGGACTAATCTTCAGTATACAAGCCTGAAGACTGTACAGGATCACAGTCTTCAGATTAAAAAATAAGAGTAATTATAAAGGAAGAGGAAATTAGAGAGAATTTGAAAAACTATGGATAACAGCACGTGGTGACAAAGTTCCATCACTTTGGGACCCAAAACCAGTTATGGTAATATCCAGGAGAATTGGTGGAGAGGAACCAGTCCTGGAATGGGAGACATCCACCTTGAAATCCATCTACCTGATGTGAGATATGAAAGTAAATCAACATTTTTTGAAGATGTGGCAGCAAAAATAGTAAAGAAGTGCTAATACCTTTGTGATCAAGTACAAGAATTGACAAACACCACAAATAGTACATTAGTGGGTTTCCCTCTGGGTGCATGTGGGAAGTGGTTTCAGGGCAATTACGAGTTATTGAAGGGTCTCAGTCTTTCCAGTTCCCAGCTGGAGAAGACTGCTCGCACCTTATTGAATAGGTTACTTTTTACTTCTGTTGATATTGTACATATATTTGCTAGCAAGTCACAAACTATTGCAACATCTTAACTGTATGGGTCTTTTAAACTATGAAATAAAAACTGACTGTGGATCATTAAGTGATGTCACTATGAACACTATGGTCACCACAACACAGTTCTCTATTAGGGGCCAGTGATATGTAGGGACACCAATGGGCTCGTGATCATGACACATCATCAGAAGTACCAATTAAGATAAAATTGACTTGTCTTGACTCAGATGGATGGGGCATCTTTATTTAACCCTGAAAAGGAACATGTATAAATTACATGTGTTTGATAAAAAACAAAAATGGTGGCCACAGAGTCCACAGGAAGGGGTAGGAGGTGCTGCTGGCTCTCAGGTGAGACATGAGGAGGCGCAGGACTGTCACAGGTATCAGGTCTGCTGTCTGTGTGGGGTTGGCAGGCACCTGTGCTGCTCCCTGGGGCCCCAGGGTGAAGAGGTCATGTAGGTCTTTGCCCTGTGGGTGGGGGTGATTGCAGGTTGGGTGCAGTGTGCCAAGTAACCATACTATGTGGCTGCGCTCAGGAGCCCATTCTTTCCCTGCTGTTGGGGTGCCTCTGCACCGTCCTCTCGTTCTGCTTCACTGGCTCAGCCCAGAGTCATGTTACGAGCAGAGTGGAAAGTGGAGGTCAGCAGTCTACCTCAGCTGTAAGGTAGCAGTGTTCTTTTATTTGCCTAATATTTTCCTAGTTGAAGGAACGAAATGATAAATACTTCTGTCTTCAGAACTCATTCTGAGATATGTATCCTTGCCGATATTTATGGGTGGAAAAATAGTTGCAGAAAGGAAAAAAAATGAGGCAGTTGAACATATCACTTCACAATTTATGAACAGATGTAGTGGGTTGGTAAGTACCATCCCATCTCTTTTGTGATTTCTTGGGGGAAAAAAAGTGTGTTGAATAGCATTAATTGAGGAAACTTCCATTTTGGAACACACATCTGGTTATATTTTAAGAGCAATATTGTAAAATTGTATTTTCTCTGACTCCTACCTTGTGAAAAATCATTGTGTAATTTTTCCATGTTATGCTTCTTGAAAGTTTCCGTTGCAGGATTATTAGTTTTTTTTAAGAATTCTTAGCATTGACATATCTATTTATATGTATTCTCCATTTCTGTGGTAACTAAAAGCTAAATAATATTAGTACCAGCCTAAAGTCTCTAGTATAAAGATATTTAGAATTAATGCAGCACTGAGAGTGAGTGGTAAAGCAGCATCATTGTCCTAAACAATTAGAAATAAAGGAGGGTCATAGACATCTTAATACTTGTATAATCAATGGAACGCACAGAAATATTTTTATAGAAGTCTACTGCGGGTGCTATTTTTTATAATTTTCTAACATATAAAAAGTTGTTGAGAAACTATATTTTTTGATTCACTAGCTGCTTGGAAAGAGACCGAGATTTTTTCTTAGTGTCTGTTGCAATGTACTGCATACGTTAAGCAAGCAGAAAAGCTGAGTTTTTTACATATTGATATCTAGAAGAGCAATTTATAGTCCTTCTCTGTAGTATGTTGATGAAGTTAAATGGTATCACCTGTAAAGGCAGTTGTGTTTTCCCCTTTAAACTCTTAATTAACTTGTTTCTCTATCCTGAATGAGAGCAAGAAGTGAAGAGACATGTCTGAGACTGTTATTAGTCAGTGTTTCATTAGGCTCTATACTTTTACCCACTCTTTTCAAGTTGTTTTAGACAAAATTTTTATTAGATTGTTTCACCACAAGCTAAATGTTTTCTCTAGGTTGATTTTCCATTAAAACCATTATTATTTTTCCTTATCTGTTTCTAAGCTGACATTTTGTTCACATTTTGCAGTGTTTCAAACTGTGCTTCTCCCGTTTCTTTTAAATATTTCCATTTTCGTTTTGTCTATGGCAGATGATCCACTGTTTTTATCTGACAATGCTATATCTATTGTCTTATTGTAGCTTCTGTGATTGATTTAAATATGCCAAATATTTTACAGGTTTTTTTTCAGGCTGGTTATTCTGAAAACAAAATAATCTGATTCTGTTCATGTTAGATGGCTGACTTGAATCAGCTGTTATTCATCTTTTCCCTTCTGTGCCCCTTTAAGCTTTGGTAGAGAACTAATGTAATGTCCTCTAATAAATGTTTTCTTAATTCCAACTAAGGTATTATATTTATACACTTTATCATCTGGTACTAGCAATGTATTTTGTTTCATCCAAGAAGCTGAAAAGATAAAACATGTTAGAGGACCAGCATTTATGGGATTTTTTAAAGACTATGATTTTTTTCATCCCTGGGATCATGGTAACTTTTCTCACTGGATATGTAACAGTGTGATAGTTATGGCTTTTGGCTGATATGAATTAGTGTTTAAAGCCCTTGCTATAAAACTGAGCCTTTAAAAGTGATCCAAATGAGGAGGAGGAAAGATTTGTATATGTATTTGTATAAGAGATTTTTTCAGGAATGTTAAACAGCTAAAAATGTTGCAAAGACTAGAATAGGAAATTGAAGCAATCTTCTGTTCATTCCAGCTTATTGAAGGGAAAGAGTGATAAAAGAACTGGGGGAAATAGTGGAGGAGCATTTACCTTGAGGAAAGTATTTATTGCAAATCATGCCTATTGCTTATCATAGATTGCCAGTAACAATAGAATTATTGTGGAGCTAATTGACGTAGGAATGATTATGGGCTTGAGACAAAACTCGTGTGGTATGCAGTGCTTTCTCCTTTGGTTGAACAGCAAAGATGTTCTGGTAAATGTTGTGCTGGGTTTGGCTGGGATAAACTTAATTTTCTTCACAGTGGCTGGTATGAGGCTGTGTTTTAGATTTGTGCTGAACACAGGGTTGATAATACTGGGATGTTTTCTGCTTCTCACACTGCCCCACCAATGAGTAGGCTGGGGGTGCACAAGAGGTGAGGGGACACAGCCAGGACAGCTGATCCCAACTGACCAAAGGGATATTCCAGACCATATGACATCATGCTCAGTATGTAAAGCTGGGGGAAGAAGGAAGAGGGGGATGTTTGCACTTATGGCGTTTTGTCTTCCCAAGTAACCATTACGAGTGATGGGGCCCTGCTCTCCTGGAGATGGCTGGACACCTGCCTGCTGATGGGAAGAAGTTAATTAATTCCTTGCTTTGCTTTGCTTGTGTGCACAGCTTTTGCTTTCCCTATTAAATTGTTTTATCTCAACCCGTGAGTTTTCTCACTTTTACCCTTCCAGCAAGGGAGTGGCTGTGTGATGCTTAGTTGCCGGCTGGGGTTAAACCACAACAAACGTTAACCATTAGAGATTATCCTACTGTAATTGGAAAATTTATGAAAATGTTATTTGTGGTGGTTTTTTATTTGATAGATAGACACAAGAGCTATGAAGCTACTCCCATTCCCAGTTGCCATGATAGTAGCTCAAGTGCTAATAAATGGTCAACAAGCTGGAGATAAACAGCATTGCTTACTTGATCTTTCATCTTCAGAAGACATAAATAATCATATTCCATCAATTCAGATTATTACAATTGGGAGTTTTTTTTGTCAGAATATTTTTTTAAGGATGGATTTCTTCAATATCTGACTTCAGTTGGCAAGCATGCTTGAGGAGATCTTCAGGAAAAAAAGAACATTGCCACCATTAATTTTAAAGTGTCACCTACATGGTCCTTCAATAGCAAAAATGTATCTCTAAATGCAAAAGTACGTGCCATTTTTCAGTTTGGTTGCTAATGAGTCCCATTTAAATCTTGGAGTGGGAAATTGGCATTTAAAGAAAAATTGTAACACTCTTTTAGATATATGTGTAGCTTGTGGTTGTGTTTAATAGAGCTGCTGTACGTGCCTAAAAGAGTGTGGCTCCTCCAAACAGGCAGGGTTCCTGTCACAGGGAGCAGCTCAAAGGGGAACTTTAGTAGTGAATGTGCTTCCTGCATGAGAGTAAAGCTGTTTATGAGTCAGCAGCTTGGGAAAGAAAGTACCTCTATATCCTTTTCCAATAATAAATACATTTTAAGTAATTTATGCTAGTATCACACTTGGATTCTGCTTGTTTTAATCTGGCAACAAATAAGACCACAAGATCATGCTGCAGAGGGTAAAATTTGCTTTGTTTAGCTTTTTAAGATAATTTTAATATCTAGGCAATTTATCATATAATTAGAGCCTAATGAAGGGTTCTGCTATTTACTGTCATAAGCAACAAGGGAAGATGTTAGAAGTTCACATATCAGAAGTACCTGCATGTATAAGAAATTACTGATGGCAGTAATTGAGTAGTAAAAGCTTGGTAAGTTCTATTAGTTGGATGCCATGGCTCTACAAATTAATGCAGGGAAAAATAAAATAATACATTAATTTTACCCTGAATTAAACCATAGGTTTTTATTCAAAGCTTTTAATTGAAGCCACCTGTTTCTAAAGGATGAGCTTTAATTCAAACAGAAGTTTTGAATTTGAGCTTCTGTAAAAGATTCTATGGCTTGTCGCAATCAGGAATGATGACTAAATTAACAACAGTCCTCTGAATTTAAAAATCATTCAATTTCTTTTAATGTAATAGTCGAGTGAGCAATATTTTATGTTTAAGGCAGTATTGTTTCATCTGATGGGATAACATTATAACAGGATGCTCTGCCTGAGCAGGAATACAGCAGCTTGAACTTAGTCTTATTTACAAGTTATCAGTGGTGGATTGAGCAAAGGTCAGCTGTTCAGTGATAAGATCAAAGAAAGAGGATCTGTTGTTTGTAATGTTGAAAAATGCTGAGACAGCTTGCCCAAGGACATGCAAAACATACTTCCTGACTGAGGCAGGGATCAGCAAGGATGTGCAGGCCCTGATACAAAGTGAGAGTTGAAGTGTTGAGCAGAAGAAACCAAAGAGCTGATAACATCTTTTTCAGCAACAAAGCATATTTTGCTGAGTAAGCCTGACAACACATAATCTAAAAATGTATATGACTGACAGTCAATCACTTTATACTATAAAAGGCCAGTCCAAATTTTACACAGCAAGGACTTCTAGCATACCTCCCTAAGGTGTGTGAAGAGCCTTCCCTTGAGTGGGAACGCCTCTCAAGCTTACTCCTCAAGGCTGAGCAAAAGAGATTTGCCCAGTCATTGGTATGGGTGAGTAACATCAATCTCTACTAAATAATTGTTCTTGCTAGCTTTAATACAATTGCTTTAATATTGTTTCAAAAATAGTGCACTCTGCTAGTAGTTATAGTTACCTATACTGTGTAGTAAATAATTCTGATTAAGGTCTTTTTTGTCTAATCATTGTCATTTTTGTAATCAACCTAAATAAATAATTTATATATATATATTTGGTTTGCCATCCTTAATCCTGCAGGACAAAGTTCTATAAAGGTTTGTGGCAGGATGTTCCCCCCCCTCCCTCTGCTAGATGGCAGAAGATAGATAACTCTGGTGGGGTCAACTGCCTAGCAGGGGTTATCTCTTAGCGCCCGAAAGTCTAAGACCTCTAACCTTAATTCATATTTTGGAATGAAGAGAGGATGTGAAAAGAGAAACAAAACTATACTTGCTGACCAAGCAAGGCACACTTTTATCCTATAAAATTTCATGAAAATATCCCAGAGGTAGAGGTTTTCTATGCACACTCTGAAGATGTGCGAAGAGCTTCTCCCCAGAGTCTGGACACAAACTCTGTGGTTACTTTCCTGGGAATTGGGTGAAAGGATTCCGAAGTATATTTCACCACCAATCGGCTGGTAAGATACACTGGTTCCTAAGTTATATTATTCTTGCAGCCTGTTAATAAGAATAGGTACCTTTCCATAAATTGCAATATTAGCTATTCGTAGTTTGCAATAATTTTATTCCATAATTGCAGTTTTATCTATCCATAGTTTTGGAATTATGCTATTCCTGTGTAAGTTTATCCTAAGTTTTTATTTTATGTCTGTCATTTTCTGTATCTAATAAATGGTAATTTATATAATATTAGACTAATCAGCCATTATCAAAGAACCTTGCAAACGAGACCAAGTCTTGGGGTGCTAGCCACCCTAATAAAAGTTACTGCCTGTTGCTAAAAGCCTGAGCAAACAGCAGAAACTCATAAAACTCCTGTCTCCCATGCATGACAAGGTTCTATTACAACTATATAATCCTTCATACATAAAGTGTTGACAAAGTCTGGGGCTAAGATTGGATCCAGCCACACCCAGGCTCCTCTCTGAAGAAGGAGTTTAGAAAGCAAGGGGGTCCTTTCTGCACCTCATTACTCAATGGGAGGGCTTCTATAATAAGCTTTGAAGCTCCCATTCTACCCACAAGAAACATACAAGCATAAATCTCATGTGCATGTGTAAGGTATTAGCCTTTACCTGAAGCTGGTGGTGTTCAAATATTTCTGTAAGGGAACTTTTAAAATAGTATGTTAAGTTAGTAAAAAAATAAAATCTTGCTGTCTCCAAACACTGATAGAGTTATAGGTATCTTTATTTTGTGTGTGTGTGTGTGTGTGTGTGTGTGTGTGTGTGTGTCCTGATTAAGCCACAATAGTGTGGAAGGTTAGACACTTTACAGGAATACAAATATTCAATTTGTGATAAGTATGCTGTTTTCTTAATAAGTATAAAATACTTATTAAATAAATTCAGCAACTGAATTCCATAAATTATTTATTATCATTAAGTCTTACAAGAGGTACTTTGTTGCGGTGGATGAGACCACCTCAGGAGCTACCAGGGAGCTGAGTTGTCCTGGGACAGCAGAAACACGATGGTGGGAAAGCTCTGAAGTTTGAAATACCCTCTTGAGAATTGAATGGTCCCTCCCTAGACTATGTAAATCCTCCTATGCTGATTGGCCGTAACCTGATCCCTCACTCCACCTCTCCCTTCTCTCCCTTGGTCGTTGTATCCCCCCCGCCTTCCCCCCACCTTCTCCCCGCCCCTGTGCCCTCAGACTATTGGCCCTGTATCTCTATATCAATGATGACTCAGGGCTACTCACTCTCTTTGTTGCTGGACCCCTTCAGGAATTAAGATTTCCAGAACATTCACGTGATTGAGCCCTCTGGATTCTTTGTCTCTGGTAAAACACATGAGCTATCCAAAGCTCCCTGGGTGAGTGTGTGTGTGCCTTCCACCAGCATGGGTGAGAGAAAGGTCTACTAGCACAGTACCAAGCAGTACTGGCCGGAGTGATCTCTCAAAGCCATAGAGACACTTTCGGTAAACGCAGAGGTCTATTCCACTCTACCATCCCCCTCTGCGTTAGTACTTGTTTTCAAGAAGTACTATGGATGACATGAAAAAGTTGATAACAGCTTTTGTAATGAAACCTACTTTAGATGGGCTTCAATGATAACAAAGCTGGAATGCAAGGTTTGGAAAAAGACAAAGTCGATAAAGTCGTCATGGAAGCTACCAAGGTTGGTTTCATTACTTTTTTCCTGGTGCTTTATCTGTTGCCAAATATCATAAGGCTCCTTTTCTCCCTTCCCCAAATATTATCCCTCACATGTGTAAATGGAGAGCAGCTTTTAAGAAGAAATGCACGTGTGGGGAGGAAAGGGAGAGACTGGGGATTAGGGTACCATAGGGTACTGCTGGATTCATTTGGGACATGGAGGAACGCAACTATGGCAGGAGAGGTTGGAACTAGATGATTGTTATGGTCCTTTCCAACTCTAACCATTCTATGATGATTCTATATATGATTCTATAATAACTGAAGTTGATGCAATCACATTTTTCTGATTCAGTAGAATTTCTTTGTGCTTACTGTTTGTTGTTTTGTTTGTCTTCTCAAACAGTATTCAGGAGAGGTAGCTGGTAGTGTGCAACTTTGTACCAAAGATCATAACATTGGGTTGCTTCCCACACCAACATTTTGGTACTTATTTCTTTCAACAAGTCTCAACAAATTGTGTTTGATTGCAGAGGGGAGAAAAGATGAAATACATGTCTGATGTTGAAAGAAAACATACCCTAATTTCTTCTAATTAGATATTTCTTCTAAGCAATGAAACATGATATGTTATAGTTTTTACATTAATATATTTATAATTATTTTTAAAGTGGATATTTTTGCTTTTTATATAAATACCTGATTCTTATTTGACTATGGCTGAATGCTTGGCATCAGTGCCAGTTTGGTAGTCAGAGGCTTTGAACTAAACTAGATTTTGCAGTTGCTAATTGTAAAATCACTCTGAAATATTCCCTGTGTGAGTAAAATGAAGCAAAAGAATTCCTGTTATTCTAAGTCTGATCAGTTTAAAGGGATGTCAGTATGCTTTATGTAAAAGTTATGTTAAATACCTTGTGTGGTGGTTTTGATTGGCCCAAAACATCAGTGAAGTGTTTTAAACATCTAGGAGAAATTTGGACCCCTCAGAAGCTGTTGTGGTAGGCCTGGGGAGGTGTCTGAGGGGTGGGGTGTGGCACAAAGATGGCTCCTGTGTGTCCTGAGTGCAAGTTCTGGAAGTTTTTACATCAAGTCCAGCAGAGCCAATCTCTGATGGCTCTGAAGGTGATGGACATGCTACCGGCCAAGTTTGGGCCAATTGGAGGTGCTGCTTACGCCTCTGTGAAAACATATTTAAGAAAAATTCAAAATAAAGCAGGTACGCACTTCTTTCACTTTGTAGTTGGAGGAGGAGGAGGTGGAGGTGAAAATATGTGAGGGAGAACAGCATGGAGATTGCCAAGGTCAGTGAAGAAGGGGGGAGAAAGAGGTGCTCCAGTGCTTCCAGCACCGGAGCTGAAACTTTCTGCTAGCCGTGGTGGAAGCTATGGGGGGAGCAAGAAGTTTCTCCTGCAGCCCATGGAGTCCATAAGGATGCAGAAATCCACCCACAGCTCACTCCAGAGGAGCAGGTGGATGCCTGGAAAAGACTGTGAACCAGTGGGAGTCTCATCTAAGAGTTAAAACTGCAAAAGGCCTTTACTGGGAGAAAAAGGCCTTTTCCTTGCTCCTGGCATGGAAGCAGCCTGGCCTCAGCTCAGGAGAGTCTGCACAGCACCTTATGGACAAAAAGACTCATGTTGCAGCAGAATTCGGGTGGGAATGTTGCTCATGAGATTGGACCCACACCAAAGAAGTTCCCAGAGGACTGTCTTTCGTGGGAAGGACCCCTGGCTAAGTAGAGAACCTCTTTTCCTGATTGGACTGACCAGAGGACCCCTCAACCTGCCCCCTGTCTGTGTTGCTGGTTTGGAGAGAGGGAAAGGGGGGGTGAGTGCAGAGACTGCTTCTTAAGAGGGTGGGGGTGAGAGCAGAAAACTGTCTGGAGAGAGAGAGAGAAACAAGTAGAGATAAAGAGTATTTGTAGTAGAAGAATTGTGGTGATGAGTAAATTTGAGAATCTGCTCTGTGGACTGAAAAGACACCCCTCACCCTGCCCCCCCCCACCCGGCTTGTGGATTGTAAAGGAGGAAAGGGGGTGAATACTGTAGGTTCGTAAGAGGGAGGGGGGAGTGAACCAAAACTGTATGAAAAGTTTATTTTTGCCTGCATTTATCCTCCAACTCTGTTAGGTAATTAAACACTTTTTGCAACTTTAAGCTTGAAGCCTGTTTGCCCTTTTTCGTGCGTCTTCCTGGCAGGGTCCTGTCTCAAACCCATGACAAGGTTAATAAGTATCATAGCAGTCTTGAGTTTACTTTCTGTTTTTATAATATATTTATATTTGTGTTAAATCGCCTGCAATGGGATGAGGGGGGTCAGAGTTGTCAGTTCTTCTGGATATAATGAACAATTTATGCTAATTAATGACAAAATCATCATGGCAAGTAGTCACAAGAAATACAAATGTCCTGAAGTAGAAAGAGAAAGATACTATTTCTCTTCTCAAATGTTAATGATCGATAATATTATCCAAAATATTACTGTGTATGAAAAGTTGTTAAAAGAAAACTATAACACTAAGGTTGCACACTAAGCATTCTTAGGCACAGCAGAATTAAAGTTGCTTGCAGAGGCTTAATTTGTTTCCTTTTTCCTTTGTTCTGGGATTCAGTCTTTAATTACATTATCATTTGCTATTTTTCCTTAACAGGACTCCTGCTTCATTCAGTGCACCATTCAGACAATGTTCACTGAGTTGGAAATTATTCAGTATTTACTGTTGTCCTCATTGTTTAATGGGTGGCCCTAAATCTTGTTTGTTATACAGTAGTCTAATCCATTTTAGGATGCAGATTTACTGATGTTGTCATAGGTTTTTCTATGTCATAAACCATAGTGTGAATTTGTCGTGGTGGATGAGACCACCTTGGGAACTGCTGGGGAGCCAAGCTGTCCTGGGACAGCAGGAACTCGATGGTGGGAAAATTCTAAAGTTTAAGATACACCCCTTTGGGAATAGGATGGTCCCTCCCTAGACTATGTAAATCCTCCTATGTTGATTGGCTGTAACCTAACCCCTGACTGCACCCCTCCCTTCTCCCCATTGGTTGTTGTATCCCCCCGTCTTCTCTCCACCCCTGTGCCCTTAAACGATTGGTCTGTATCTCTATATCTGAGAGAACCTAGAGTTTCTCTTTCACTCCTGGACTCCTTCAGAAATAAAACCTCTGGAATATCCAGCTGATTGAGCGCTCTGGATTCTTTGTCTCTGGTAATGCATGAGCTATCCAGCTCTCTGGGTGAGTGTGTGTTTGTTCCTTCCACCGGCTCGGGTGTGAGAAGGGTCTTTCTGCACAGCACCAAGGAAGTGCTGGCCGAAGTGATCTCTCTAAAGCCATAGAGATGCTTTTGGTAAACGCAGAGGCCTATTCCACTCCACCACCTCCCTCTGCATTAAGTGGCACCTGAACAGGGACCTAAAAAATCCCTGAAAGTGTCTCGGAAGGCTTTGTGCTACAGATGTCACGTTCGGAGCAGCTACTTCCCTCAAAAACAGTTCTCAGTTTTATTAGATTTGTTTAAAGAGGCAGTCGACAAATCTCTGCTTGTCTTGGACGGGAGAAATCGGCTGAACCCAGGGTACCACGCCGAAAGTTTTATTCCAGTCTCGGAGCCTCGAAGGTTGGTAAGTGAGGTCTCGCTTGAGTCATCCTTTTGCTTTTTTTTTTTTTTTTTCAGTGTTAAGAAGAATTTATTTGGGGAGGATGGGTGGGAAGCTAACTCGTCCCCAATCAGAGGTTATACCCTACTTAAAACCATCCTGAAATCAGATAATTCCCAATTTTCTAAGGGGAATTAAAAGTGTTTTGTTCGTTGGATTTTTAACTTCTTTCCAGCTGTTTCTGTGGTTTCTGTTCAGTCTCTTAGGTTCTGGGATAAGGTTGGGGAGAAACTAACGATTCTCAGGCAGAGTGGGGATCAATCAGTTGCTAGATTATTCTCTTTGCTGGTAGTGATTTATAAGTCTGTTAAGAATTCTAAGACTGAGTCAGTTCTGCCAGAAAATTTGGATCCCTCTTGTGCTGTCTCCCCTGTGTCTGTTCCCCTTCCCTGTGTCCCTAATCCCCCAGAACCTCAGGGGAGAGAAGATACTGTAACACGCCACGTGGCATGGAGGAGCTGCCGTCCCTCCAACTTTTCTCTCTCTCCCCTGTCCCCTGCTTCAACCAGGATTGATCACCCTGATTCGAGCCTCTCCCTCACCCTCCTTCCAGCACCCCAAAACCTCTCTACCTCGACTTCATGTTTTTTACAAGATGGTGCCGGCCACGTGGCAGGACATGCTGTGGTGCCTTCTTACCACTCGAATCTTCCCGGGCTAGCGCTGGCCCCACCCCCCACGTTATCGGGTGTCCCTGTGCCGGCCCCGCCCCTCGCGTCATCGGGTGTCATCCCTGCTTCGGCCCTGCCCCTTGTGGTCTCGGGTACCCTGGCGTCAGCCCCGCCCCTCGTGGGGAGTTCCCACCCGGGCGCGGGCCCCTCCCTCATTCACGCCCCCGCCACTCTGCTCCTCCCCAGTTCCCACGCCATCGGAGCTGGCCAGCGACAGAGGGGGAGGCGCCCCCGTCGCGTCTGGTCCCGGGACAGCCCCCCCCTCCTCAGAAAAGGAGGACTGCAATCCCTCAGATGAAGAAGACCCCTGGGTCGAAATACGCAGGCAAGCTACAGAGAATGGGAACTGGCAACCAAGATTACTGTCACAGCTGCACCAGTGCATTACAACAGGGCGGGGGGGAACCCACGCTGGGACGCCATCCCATATGCACCGTTAAATGAAATGTATAAAGTGGGGAAGAATTTTGGGTGTAATTCCTCTTATTTTAAAAACTTGATTCAAGCTACCTTTACTGCAAATGTGCTAGTCCCACATGATTTAAAACACGTTATGGCATGTCTTCTATCTCCAGCTGAATATATACTTTGGGACAGGACTTGGAGAAAGCAATTAAGGGACCTCCTGCAGGCATATCACAGAGACCCTATGTCCCGGATTGGAGACAAACTTCTGTGGGTGGAGAGCACTCCAAACAAATGCCTCCCCTGAAAACCAAGGGCATTGGTCCCTCCTCCCCTCCCCCACTCACAACAGAACTTCTTAAATGAAAGTGAAAAAAAAAAACCCAACGTATTTATATAACAAAACACACAGAGTGCCCTGCAAGGCACAGGGGAAGAGGAAAACAGGGGAAAAGGAGTTATTAAACCTGAGTTAACAGGTTGTAAGCTTTAGTGTCCTTATCTCAGGTGTAGTTTCCCCTCTCCGGGGTCCCCGGGGGCTGGGCAGAGTTGCTCCAGTAGCTCCCTGGAGGATTCTCGTCTGCCATGCTCCGGGGCTCCTTGGGTTTTTTCTTGGCAAGAAAGCAAATTGGAGAAAAGGGTCCAAAAAGGAAGATGACGAAGAGGCACCCCCAGGAAAAAACTCACAGCATCGACAGCAGCCGCCAGCCAGTCCCAGGAGTGTCTTTTCCTCCGCCTCGGTCCCCCGCAGAGAGGCTTGGGGAAGGGTTTTCAACAACCCGCTCTCCTCCCATTGGCTGAATGCATTTAAAGCTGCAGGACCACATTTTCTGAGCATAGGAACAACGATGTGGGAATACACAGGATTACCCTCACTTCAGGACACCCTAATAGAGCTCACATAAAACTGGATGATCTTTGCAGAGAAGGAAACCTGGGAAAACCCCAAGATCAAGCAAGGCAGTTGCCTGAACTGATCTTGGAAGATATCAAAAGGGCAGCTGACAGAACTTTGCTCTTAACTCCCGATGATTCCACCCCCTCGCTAAATTTCTCCACCATAAAACAAGAAGTCGATGAGTCCTTTATAAAATTCTTCGACAGACTAAAAGAATCAGTCGAAAAGCAGGTTGGGAATTCAGAAGCCCAAAAGGAGCTGCTGCATGCATTAGCCATGGCAAATGCTAATGAGAATTGTAAAAAAATCCTTCAAGCTCTCCCTCTAGATCCAGCTCCTACCCTCGACCAGATGATTGAGGCTTGCACCAAATTGGCATCCTCTGAGGCGACCATAGCCCAGGCAGTTTTTTGAGGGGTGGTGGAAGCATTGGCAGTGTCACATAAAATACAGCATAGATTTTATAATTGTGGGAATTTTAAACACCTGGTTAAAAACTGCCCTAAACCAAGACATGCTAAGAAAAATACTAACAAAAATACTGAGACTATACCCCCAGACTGTTCCTGCCAACATCACCATCAGAAGTATCAGGGAAATGGACAGTGAAGAGCTGTGTGGCCCTGCGCAATGACAGCAAATCAATGGCCGTCTCTCCCTGCCCTGCAACCCCTGCCCTGGACTGTAACTCCTCGCCGCAATGGGAAACAGGCAAAAGATTCCGTCTTGTAAGTGCTGATACACACCACTTCCGCAATGGAACTCAACAACACATACATGCAGATTTTGAAAAACGTTTTGACAGGACTGTGGACATCATGGTAGTCGGAGACACCAAGCACAGTCCACCTGAACTCTTCATTTTACCTGAGGTGCACAGAGTAGACCGCAGTGTGTAAGAGTAGACTCCGTGGGGTTTAGTTATGGGGGTAAAAATAGAGGCGAGAGATCTTCAAAGCACGTGGGTTTATTGCGAAATAGAGTAGGGGTGAGAGGCCTGCTGAGTCGCAAGACGCGACTCCAAGCAGGCCAGCAGAGAGGGGAGAGAGAGAGAGAGAGAGCAGGAAGAGAAGAGCTAAAAGAGAGCGATTTGCCGTTTACAATACAATAAATTGTCTTGTCTGTTGAATATTCAACTCTTCTTTAACCAATCTAAGACAAACTACATGTCCTACAGCATTTACATACAGCCTATAAGAATCGTCCCATTACCATACGGGGTCATGTTTCTGACCCTTGGACTTGCCTGGGCAGAGGGCATTGTTCTATCAAGAGGGGGCATTACCTGCCCTGGTCATGCCATTGTTCTCTTAGTTACTCTACAACTCGAATCTTGTTTTCCTTTCAACCTTGCTCATATTTTCCATATTCTCATCATCTTTTGCAAGGCTATCATATCTGTAAGGCCTTCCTATTTCATCTTCCCCAACAGCAGTGGATGAGTACAAAATTCTGTCTCCTGTAACAACACTCCCTGGTTGCTACCAAATGGTCAGGTGGTAGCACAGGCTATCATCCTACCTGAAGACCACCCCAGGTGCCACAGAACACCTTCCATATGGTGGGCAGAGGTTGTGGGCACAGACAAGCCTATGATGCATTGTAAACTGCACAACGGGAAATCCACTGTTTACCTGACAGGGATGGTGGACACAGGAGCTGATGTAACCATCATTTCTTAAGCAGAATGGCCCCAGGACTGGAAAATCAAACAAGCTGGTGGGAGAATCACAGGCATAGGAGGGTCAGCAACTTCCCAGAGGAGTACAAATTATATCATCATAGAAGGCCCCGAGGGGCACAAAGCCACCATCCGGCCATTTGTAATTGACTCTGGTTTTACCCTCTGGGGCAGGGACCTCCTTATCCAATGGGGAACTCAGCTAGTAATCCCACCTCCATCTCAGGATTTCTAGTGGGGGCCACTGGGAGGCGCTCCACCCCCCCCTTACTTGGAAAACAAACCACCCAGTGTGGGTGGCCCAGTGGCCCCTAAGCAAAGAGAAGCTAAGTGCTCTAGAGTCCCTGGTGGAGGAACAGCTTGCCAAAGGTCACATTGTACCATCTAATAGCCCTTGGAACTCCCCTGTCTTTGTCATCCGGAAACCTGGAAAAGACAAGTGGAGGCTCCTCCAAGACCTCAGGAAAATCAATGAAGTCATTGAGGATATGGGTCCCCTGCAGCCTGGCCTGCCCTTGCTCTCAATTCTTCCTCAGCATTGGAAGCTTGCTGTCATTGACATTAAAGACTACTTTTTCACAATCCCCCTACACCCAAGTGATGCTTTCCAGTTTGCCTTCTCCATGCCGTCCCTGCACCAGCAAGCCCCCCAGCGCAGATACCACTGGTGCGTGCTACCTCAGGGTATGAAAAATTTTCTGACCATCTGCCAGTGGTATGTGGCCCGCGTGCTGTCCCCTGTCCGCAAAGAATTCATGCGTTCCATCATTCTTCACTACATGGATGATGTGTCAATTTGTGCACCAGATGATAAATATCTAAATTTGTCTCTAGAAAAAACTATTCAAGCCATTGAAAAAGCAGGGTTCAAGATCCAGCAGGAAAAGATTCAGTGCACCTGCCCATGGACTTACCTGGGACTCTGCATCAGCAAACAGACCATCGTACCCCAGCAGCTCACCATCAAAGACAACCCTAGGACCCTCCGGGACTTGCACCACCTGTGTGGTTCTATCAACTGGGTTCGTCCTCTGCTGGGAGTTACAACGGAAGATCTTGCACCACTGTTTAACTGCCTAAAAGGCTGCAAGGACCTGGACTCACCCTGAGTCATCACAGAGGAAGCCCGGGAGTCCATCGCCAAGGTACAGCTTGCCCTGTCTTCTTGCCAAGCCCATTCGACAAGTCCCGAGTTACCCTTTAATTTCATCATTCTGGGTAAGTCACCCACGTTACATGAACTTATTTTCAACGGGACACTGCACAATAAGACCCACTTCTTATAATAAAATGGATCTTCTTATCACATCAGCCACTCAAAACCATAACCACACCACAAGAACAAATAGCCCAACTAATTATGAAAGCCAGAGCACGCCTCCGTACCCTTGCAGGGTGTGATTTCACCTGCATCTATTTGCCATTAGCCAATAATACCCTAGAACAAGTACTCCAAACAAATGAACACCTTCAGTTCGATCTGGATAGTTATCCAGGCAGGGTTTCAATTCACCATCCAAAACATAAATTGTTCAATTTGGCTTTTCATTTGGCCCCAAAAGAACTTCAAAGTTGGACCCCTCTCAAGGCTCTAACTGTTTTTACAGATGGCTCCGGGAAATCCCAAAAGTCAGTCGTGACTTGGAAGGATCCCAAGATGCAAGTGTGGGAGTCTGATGTCCAGGTAGTGGAAGGCTCCCCTCAAATTGCAGAGTTAGCAGCCGTTGTTAGAGCTTTTGAGATGTTCGAAGAACCTATTAATCTGGTAACAGATTCAGCTTATGTAGCTGGAGTAGTTGCCAGAGCAGAACATGCCTGGCTAAAAGAAGTGTCAAATCCTAAATTGTATAAACTGCTCTCAAAACTTGTTTTTCTGCTTTCCCACAGAAAGCAGCCGTTCCATGTGATGCATGTGAGGTCACACACCGATCTCCCTGGACCAGTTGCCAAAGGAATCGGAAGGCAGACGCTCTTGCCATGCCAGTACAAGCTCCTAACATTCCAGACACTTTTGCTCAGGCAAAGCTAAGCCATCAATTTTACCATCAAAATGTACCAGCATTCATGAGAATGTTTAAACTACCTCGAAACCAGGCAAGGGCAATTGTAGCAACCTGTCCTAGCTGTCAGAGCTACCAAGTGCCATCATTAGGGTCCAGGGTTAACCCCCGGGGTCTAGGCAGCTGCAAAATCTGGCAAACAGATGTGACCCATGTCCCCCAGTTTGGCAGATTAAAATATGTACATGTTTCTGTAGATACATTTTCTGGAGCTGTTTTTGCATGTGCCCATGCAGGAGAAAAGGCAAGAGATGTTATAAAGCACTTTCTCCTTGCATTTCTACCCTGGACATTCCTGCTGAGATAAAAACTGATAATGGTCCAGCATACATCTCTAAAAAACTTCAAGAATTTTTTAGCTTGTGGTGTATCAAACACATCACAGGCATTCCCCACTCCCCCCCAGGTCCATCCATAGTTGAGAGGGCCCATCAGACAATTAAGAGGGTTCTAGACCAACAGAGTGGAGGGTCAAAAGTCAATTCTCCCATTGTGAGAGTCTGCAAGGCCCTTTTCACAATAAATTTCTTAGGCAATTTGTTTGAAGAGCCTGACCCCCCTGTGTTCTAGCATTTTACTAATTTGACTCAAGCCAAATTAAAAGAACAACCACCGGTGTTGATCAAAGATCCAGAAAGCCATCAAATATCAGGCCCCTTTTCACTAATTGTATGGGGGAGAGGATATGCTTGTGTTTCCACACCTTCAGGACCCAAGTGGATACCAGGAAAATATGTAAAGCCCTACCTCTGACCATCAGTGACAGCTCCTGCACAGACAAAAGATGACACCCCAGACACTGACAAAGAAACCCCAGACAAGGAGACCACTGCCGCTTGGAGAAGACGTCGGCACAAGATACCAGCCACGTGAATATCTATTTGTGCCGCCTTCAAGCAGTTCCCCAAACCCAAAAATCCCTTATCTGTTACCCTCATGTGTTTCCCTAACCCACAACCCTATTACCTGTGTGTTATAAGAAAAAGGGGGGGATGAGAGGGGGGAAAAGGAAAAAGTAATAGAGAACCATCTTTTAATGATTTTTGCTTGAAATCCCACAGAAAAAAGGACTACCCATACCTTTCTTACCACCATGCCTCTAATTGCCTTCCTCTGCATTCTCCTGACATCCTGGATCCTGTTACCAGCAGAGGTCGACGCATGGATTGTCCCGCAGCCAAAGGTCAATATGTGGGTCACACTGGCAAAAGCACTCCAGCAAGACCATATGTGCCTGTCTATGGGCAGCGTCAGTGACCCGCTTTCATTGTTCCTGGTGGGGATCCCTCTCCGTGGAGATGAACCGCCTTTCACAAACCAGGTGCCCTACCAGAAGAACACTTGGGAGAAATGGGTAAATGCACTGGTGACAGCACCGGAGGAACCCCACGAATTGCTACTACTGGGGTCCTCCCAGGCTACCCATTGCCTCAGGTTTGTCTTTAGCCTTAAAGGGGGGATGGCATTATCCTGGTCAGAACACCAGAAATTGAGTCATAGTAGAAACACGACACCTCGGGAAAAGGTTTACTCTATCGCTAATTGGTGCCAGTATGATAATGTCAACCCAGCAGAGTCACCCATGTACCCCAAAGCACTGCCTACGGGTGTGTTCCTGATTTGCGGGAATCGGGCGTGGTCTGGAATCCCATCCCAGTTCCGGGGAGGACTGTGCACTCTCAGCAGGCTTTCTGTACTGGCATCCAACAAAACCCAAATTCTGTATTGGAGAAACCATACTCGATTGGCCTGCCAAAAAGGAAGTATACAGCAATTAGAACCAAATTGTGATAGCGAAATTATCAACTGGTCATTGTCCAAAAGGGTTGCTGCATCTTTTATCCTGCCTGGAGTAGCGGCAGCAAAAGCCTTGGGTGAACTTAGCCACCTCGAGTGCTGGCTCGGAAAGCATGCTAACCTAACCTCGAGTGCCCTCTCTCAACTACTTGAAGATGAGGAAACCACTAGGCATGCAACGCTGCAAAATAGAGCGGCCATCGACTTTCTTTTATTTGCCCATGGACATGGCTGTGAGGAATTTGAGGGGCTGTGTTGCTTTAACCTGTCATCTCATAGCCAGAGCATCCACGCGATGATACAGAAAATGAAGGATCAAATCAAAGAACTAAAGACAGAAGGAAAAGCAGACTGGGTTGATGACCTTTTTGGACAATGGGGACTTAAAGGATGGTTAACATCCTTAGTCAAAGCTGGACTGTGGGTGATTCTAATAATTTTTCTTGTTCTAAGCTTGTTTGGTTGCCTTAATAAGTGTTTAACTTAGCAGGTGAGAGAGGCCTTTCCTTTAAATAGAAAAGGGGAGATGTCGTGGTGGATGAGACCACCTGGGGAACTGCTGGGGAGCTGAGCTGTCCTGGTGATGCCTGATGGTTTTTGTCCTTTCTCTTTATACTTTTTTATACCCTTTTTATATATTTTATACCCTTTCCCATTCCCTGTACCTTTCATTCCCTGTACTTTAGCACTACATGTTTATAACCCTTGTACTCTGATATTTAGCCTTGTTTGGGGTTCTCTGGGGAAGACAAAACATCCCTACTATCTCAGAACTAGAGGCTCCAAACTTGGATGGAGCCTCCTCTCTGGAACATGTTTTTGTACACTAGATTGTAGCCTCATTTGGGGGGGGGTAGTTAGAATAGGGGGACACTTAATTTCTTAAGTTTCTTATTGGGGGATTTTAGATAGATATGCTAATTTGTGAGGTCCATAAAATTGTATACGCATTGTACCCGGTGCGCTTTGTCGGCGTGATTCCACCTTTGACGAGGGGGCACCTGGGATCCTAATAAAACCAAGGTAATACCCTTTTTCCCTTTACTGCGGTGTCAGAATCTTATTTTACCAGCTTTTAAGGCATTGCTGGGACAGCAGGAACTTGATGGTGGGAAAATTCTGAAGTTTAAGATACACCCCTTTATGAATAGGATGGTCCCTCCCTATGTTGCAGTTTGGAGGATGTTGCAGCAGACTTTACCCTAGAGCTTCTCTACCCAGCCCGGTTCAGCGCCTCAGTGCTCCAAACCCTCTGTCCCAGGGCTGGACACTGCGCTCTCACCGGCCGGGGAGCCATAAGGCTACCTCTGGTTCGTCTGCTTCCACAACCGGCGGTGATAAAGGAGGCGAGGAGGGTCTATGCGTTGTGTCCATGGAAGATGTTTATTCGCATGGTGCAGCAGAGGCCAACGACCTCCCCAAGGCAGAGATGCCTCGAGGGCGAAGGCCTCACATGCACAGCCACATGTGGAGCATAAACACACGTGGAGCATAGACAACAAGATGGCGGAGGGTAAGGGGTTTTATAGGGAAACAGAGAGGGGCAGGGACAGCACACAGGCCCAGTGACCTCTGGGTACAGGGGAGGTACAGGGGCGGAGTTAGGAGTACAGGAACCAATAGGAGAAACCCGAGGGAGTGGCCAGGGCCACGTGGGGTTAGGGTACAGGAACCAATAGGGAAAACTGGGGGAGTGGCTAGGACTATGTGGAGTAGGGAAGGCAGGACAATAGGTGACAAGTACAGTCGTTAAGAAAGGGGTGTGGGGAACTTGCAGCTATTATCACAATATTTCCCCATTTTTTACTAAATTAAAGAGGGAAAGGCTTTTCCTAAAAACTTTCATAGCAAATTTTTAAACAACAGGAAAATGGTAAAACAACATAATGTAAAGCAATAACAAAATTAGTTTTGCTGTGAGTATGGGGAAAACGATGATGCAGCTGGCTGATTTTGATGTTGGAATTCAGTACAGGTTGAATTTTCGGACTGCAGTTATGTTTGTAGTCTGTTTTTCTTTTGCTGGGGCTGCTAAGATGAAGGCAGGGTTTGCAGCAGTAACGGGGCTGTTACCGAAGTCTTTCTCAGCTTAGGAGAGGGAGAAAACTTTGGACGCAGCGCAGCTCCACTGGGTGACACACAGCTCTTCCCTGCTGTGGCTCTGCCGGGTCTGGAACAGTTCCACTAGGCCCCAGCACGGCTAGACGGCAGCACAGCTTTAGGGATTGCTCTGGCGCAGCTCCACCGGGCTCCGGGGGCAGTGTCTGCCGCGGGGAGCTAGAGGTGCAGCCCCACCGGCTCCTCCGAGCCTGCCGCGGGCAACTGGAGGTGCGGCTCCGCTCCCAGCCAGGCCATAGCTGCTTCTGGCTGAGAGGGAACACCTGAGAGGATGGGAGGAGGGGCCCGCACCGAAGGGAAACACTCAGATGGGGAAGGATCTGTAACTGAAGGGAGCGCTCACTGATGCGGGGGGAGGGGCTACAACGGAACACGAGGGATGCAGGGGGTGGGGCTTCGGCAAGCCCGGGAAAATTTCAAGGGGAAGAAGACAACATGGCGTGCCTGACCATGCGGCCGGCGCCATATTGGAAAACATGTGGAGTCAGCTCGGCTGAGGTTTGGGGCACAGGAAAGGAGGTTAGCAGGGATCTCGAGTTAGAGTGGCCAGTTCTAACCCGGGAAAGGGACAGGAGAGGCTGAAAAGCGTACAATCAGCTCTCTCCTGAGGGACAGAGGGGGAGCACGAGCTGGTGGAGGAGGGGGTGCTACCAACACATGGCCGGCACCATGTTGGGGGATACATGCAGGGGAAGGTGCTTATTAGGGAGAGAACAAGGGTTTTTCACTGCCAGATAACTAAATAAAACAAAACACAGATTAGTTTACTTTATCTCTCGCGCGCAAAAACTTCCCACACAACAGCTGATTCCCCATTCCTTATAAAATATGTCTAATTTTAAAAGAAAAACTTCTCCCAAAATGGGGGCACAAAACTTAGGTCTCCCCCCTGTTAGAAGTGGGTTTTTTCTTGTCGAGATTTCTCATGGAGCGCGACTCCCTTCACCTCGACAAGACACCACCTCTAACCCTCCACCCACCCCGAGGCAAAAAGAACAAACTCAAAAGAAAAAAGGGACTCCCGTACCAAGCCGACCAGGCCTTCACCGGCTCCCCTCCCAAGGGGCTTTCCAGAGGGCTTACCAAGCACGGAGAATCAAAAAAAAAGCACTCGGGATGGTCCACCGCTGTTCGGCCGACCTCCTTGAAAAGCGCGACTTTTTTCCAGAGGCTACCGGCCGCCCCTTCGGTCTTCTCGCTGAATGCAAGCTTCTCGTCGGGGAAATGGCTTCCCAAATGCGACTACTCCCCTGCCGCAGTTGCGGCTGCAGGGGGACGCTTTCCAGGGTGGCTTCGGCCCCACGTTGGGCGCCATTTGTTGCGGTTTGGAGGATGTTGCAGCAGACTTTACCCTAGAGCTTCTCTACCCAGCCCGGTTCAGCGCCTCAGTGCTCCAAACCCTCTGTCCCAGGGCTGGACACTGCGCTCTCACCGGCCGGGGAGCCATAAGGCTACCTCTGGTTCGTCTGCTTCCACAACCGGCGGTGATAAAGGAGGCGAGGAGGGTCTATGCGTTGTGTCCATGGAAGATGTTTATTCGCATGGTGCAGCAGAGGCCAACGACCTCCCCGAGGCAGAGATGCCTCGAGGGCGAAGGCCTCACATGCACAGCCACATGTGGAGCATAAACCACGTGGAGCATAGACAGCAAGATGGCGGAGGGTAAGGGGTTTTATAGGGAAACAGAGAGGGGCAGGGACAGCACACAGGCCCAGTGACCTCTGGGTACAGGGGAGGTACAGGGGCGGAGTTAGGAGTACAGGAACCAATAGGGGAAACCCGAGGGAGTGGCCAGGGCCACGTGGGGTTAGGGTACAGGAACCAATAGGGAAAACTGGGGGCGTGGCTAGGACTATGTGGAGTAGGGAAGGCAGGACAATAGGTGACAAGTACAGTCGTTAAGAAAGGGGTGTGGGGAACTTGCAGCTATTATCACAATATCCCTAGACTATGTAAATCCTCCTATGTTGATTGGCTGTAACCTAACCCCTGACTGCACCCCTCCCTTCTCCCCATTGGTTGTTGTATCCCCCCCACCTTCTCTCTGCCCCTGTGCCCTCAAATGATTGGTCTGTATCTCTATATCTGAGAGAACCTAGAGTTTCTCTTTCTCTTTCACTCCTGGACTCCTTCAGAAATAAAACCTCTGGAATATCCAGCTGATTGAGCGCTCTGGATTCTTTGTCTCTGGTAATACATGAGCTATCCAGCTCTCTGGGTGAGTGTGTGTTTGTTCCTTCCACCGGCTCGGGTGTGAGAAGGGTCTTTCTGCACAGCACCAAGGAAGTGCTGGCCGAAGTGATCTCTCTAAAGCCATATAGACGCTTTCGGTAAATGCAGAGGCCTATTCCACTCAACCACCTCCCTCTGCATTATGAATTCTTTAAATTATTCTTGTAATACTCCAGCAAAATAGAGTGATATTTTTGTTTTCTAGATGAGAAAACTGAGGCATATAAATATTAAGCACATACATTAATTTTGAATAACATTGTGAGGACTATAACTCCTAAGCTATGGTGTACACTCTTTTGTTTATTGCAGATTTGCAAACACTTCTGTAAATTAGATGCCAGTGTCTTGAATTTGGGCCTGAAAAAGCTTGCAATTACCAAGTACCTCTGAAAAGTTTATTATAAGCTTGTATACTTGTAGTGGGTTGACCTTGGCTAAGTGTTAGGTACTCACCAAGCCACTCTATCACTCCTCTTCCCAGCAGGACAGGGGAGAGAAAATAAAATGGAAAACAACTAGTAGGTTGAGATAAGGCAGTTTGCTAAGGCAAAACAAAAAAGCAAGTGAAAGTTTGTGTGCGCATAAGCAAAGGGGAAAAGTTAATCTCTACTTCCCATCAGCGAGCTATGTTCAGACACTTCCCGGGAAGCAGGGCTTCCGCACTTGTAGCGTTTTCTCTGAAAGACAAACACTGTTGAATACCAAATGCCCTCTGTTCTTCCTCTCTCCCTTAGCTTTTATATCTGAGCTGATGTCATATGGTATGGAATATCTTTTTGGTTAATTTGGGTCAGCTGGCCTAGTTGTGTCCCCTCCCAGGATCTTGCCCACTCCCAGCCCCTTGATGGGGGGGAAAATGTTAGAGAGACAGTGCTGCTCAGCATTAGCCAAAACACTGGTATTTTATTAACACCTTTCCAGCTGCCAATGCAAAGCACAGCACTGTGAGGGCTGCTAAGGGAAAATGAACTTTATCTCAGTCAGACCCAATACAATACTTCAACTGCTTTTAGTTAATCTTTAACATGAATCAGTTATGTTTCTGCTTGTCAGGCTTTTTTAGTTTTTTGGGGTAATATTTGAGTAATTTAATTTTAAAAACATACTTACCATTTCCATCCTTCTTTACCGCATAACTTTTTATTTTACAGAAAGTCTTTCTTATAAAGTGGATGATGCAAATCATATAAAATTTGTGTATGGGCAATGTAATTAAAGACTTTATAGTGTGTGTGTGTATATATATAGTGAAAGCAAACAAATTTGAATAGCTTTGACTACCTTCATGCTGTCTTTTTCTGAACTTTATTTGTTGATCTTGCAATATTGTTTTGTCTTTTAATGGTTTGTAGGAAGATTGCTTTCTACAATAGAAGAAAAAATTTAAAAAGATAAATTCTTTCATGTGGATCCTACTAAGACCTGCATTTCAAACCCATCTCCTGGCCCAACCAGTCTTCATGTATGTCTGATACCTAAAATGCCTCTCTCTGTCACTTATCCACCAGCTACTCTTCCCCAGGCCATTATCTTCACCTTTAACATTGTATGTTTTCTTCATCCTAATTGATTTTCTTAATATGTGCTATATATTGTTTAATCAGCTTCTCTAGGTCTTTAGATTTGAATGTAGTCAGCTCTTGTTATTTTCTTTTCTTCTTTGTTGTTGTTGTCTATTGAGTTCTTTAGCTCTTCTTTTTAGTACTTGTTGCATTAAGGGTATAAAATTTAAGCAGAAAATAAACCCCCTTGTGCTCCAACTGGTTCTAAGAGATTAGAGGGGCTGGGGATGGCTGGGCTTAATTCCTGACTGTAACCAATTCAGCATTATAAATCTGGTGTTCAGTAAGAACTTTCACGAGCAAGGATTCACAAATGATGTGGTTTCGATACTATAGGTCTGGTCACGTTCAATAAGAACTTGCATGATCCAGATTCATGGATAGTATGGTTTATTGAAGCAACAGGAAAGCAGGTTTAGAATTTCTGGTGATAAATGCACTAACTACAGAGTGTTAATATGTGTTGCAACAGAAATTATAGTAACAGTAATCTAATAGCAATATATATGTGTATATGTGGCTAGCACAGTTTTTCCCATGGGAAGTTTTCTTGTGTTTTTGTAAATAAAGATAAAGTTTGGATGTTTTGGAACAGTGTCCCAGAACTTGGACAGTGCAGGCCTGGCCAATCAGGCCTGGGGGAAGGCTTCTGACTGACCAATCTGGGTGACTTTTGAGAACTCTATAAATGTGATGAAATCAAAACAATAAAGGTCATTCCTTCTTGCCACTGAGAACCGATGCATTCATTACTCTGCTAGCTGCTCAACAGCGACATGTATATATATATACATATATATGTGTGTGTGTGTGTGTGTATGTATTAATATCCCCAGGTCTTCTCCAATGCAGTTGGAGGCACAAAGGTCATCTAAAGCCATCTCTTCAGGAGAGGAGGACAGATACAGTCTGTTGACCAATCCTTAGCAAGCAGAAGTATTTTCCCCTCTTTTTTCCTTTTTTGTCTTCTCTTTCTCCTCCCTTTGACCCTGAACATCCCCCCTTCTTTTACACTATGATTTTTGGCCCTTCCCAATGGGATGGAACAGTTGCATGTTATACATGGAGTTTTGGTGACTTTGGTCATGCATGTAATGCATGTCTGTTAACATAGGGTTAAAATGTTAGTTAAAAATAGGCTTTAGGAATGGGGATAAGTAAGGACTGCATGTACGGGGCTCAGTGACATGATCACGAAAATTGCTTAAAAAATATCGGGATTGTTCCAGTTAAATCATGCGGATTAGCACCTGCGAAATTAATCAGAAATACTGCGGGAGAAGCGGGGCTTAAAGTCATGCTTGGGAGAAAACAATAGAACAATGTTAAGTTGATGATTAACATATGATCATACCACTGTTATGTAAGGGAAGGTATAAAATGTATTCGCTTCAGATCAATGTCAAAGTCAGATTTGGGTAGATTTCACCCCTGCTTCCCGGGCTCGAATAAAATAAAAGGCACCTGCATATAATCATTCAGTGATTATGTTTTTTCCATGCTAACATGTTCTCTTTTCTCTTTTGTTCTTAGGGGTGTGAAAGTTAATATGTAAATAAGTCTTAATCAGGGTCTCAGTTACTTTTGGTCAGAAATTTTAATTGATACAGAAGGTAAAATTGTTGAGGGATACATCTAGCGCAGGTAGTGCAGGTATCTTGGTGTGCAGCTGCAGTGCGAGCAGCAACTGCGGGGGGGGGGAAGGGGAATGTCCAGCCACTCAGCAGGAGCCAATTACTCAGACTGTCAGGTGCATAGACTATGAGGTGGATGCCTTAGTTCAGGATCCCTCTCTGGAGGCACCAGCTTGAGCTGGTTTTGTGTTGCTGCACCATGATTAAGTTACTTAAAGGAATCATATGCCCGAGACTGCTATGGGAAACCTGTGGTCAAGCTGGTAAGGAAACCCAGTCTGACTGTGTGTGGTGGTGCATGATACCACCTCAGGAACTGCTGGGGAGCCAAGTGGTTCCAGTACAGCAGGGCTTCACTGGTGGGAAACATCCTAGTTTGAGTAACATGATAAGTCCCTCCCCAAATTGTGTAAATCTCCCTGGCTGTAACCTAACCCCTGACTCATCCCTCCCTTCTCCCATTGGTTGTGGTGTTCCCCCCGCCTCCTCTCCCCTGATCCCAGGTGATCCCTATATCTAGGGACATGTGGGGTTCTTCTTCCTCTTTCACCCTGGAACCCTCTGGAATAAACATCTGGAGTATCCAGCTGATTGAGCCTCTGGATTCTTTGTCTCTGGTAACGCATGAGCTATCCGGCTCTCTGGGTGAGTGAGAATCTGTGCCTTACACCGGCACGGGTGTGAGAAGGGTCTTTCTGTACAGCACCAGAGCAGTGCTGGCTGGAGTGATCTCTCGACAGCCTTAGAGACAATTTCAGTAAACACAGAGGCCTGATTTCCACCCCTCCTCCCCCCACTGCGTTAACTGTGTGAATGTGGAGTGTGTAGGGAGTCGAACAGGACACATGTCAGCTCACTGGAGCCACCCACTGTGAAAGGGTCTGTCCCAGCAGTGACAGTCTTGGGTGGTATAGGTATGACTCCCAGAGTGGCATCTGAAGAGTCAGACAGGAAAGTTTCCTTGTTAGGGTCTGGTCTGTCTTAACAGCTGGTCTGTCTTAATAGACCTATGAAAGTCATTGAAGATAGATAAGAAGTATTTTGCTGATGCTGCAAGAAAGCAAGCAGCTGGCCAGAGAAAACCGGATATATTGCCCAAAAGTAGGAGATTACTTGCTGGCCAAAGAAAACAGGATATATTGCCCAAAAGTAGGAAATTCCTTGCTGGCCAAGGAAAACAGGATATATTGCCCAAAAGTAAGAAACTGTGGTTTTAGTATTTACCAATCATATAATGCGTGCTTAGCTCGTGTTAATAGCATGTAACCAATTATATAATTGCATGGCGCATGTACGAGCCATATGTAGAGTTCCGTGGTGCGTGTACGGAAGGTAAAAGGCTTTAAAAGAAGCACTGCTGAAGAATAAAGTGGGACGACTTTCTGCATCACATTGGTGTTATGTCGTTCCCATCTCGCATGGAATAAGAAACCCCGACATTTCCTTAACAGTTTGGTGACCCAGATAGGATCCTAGGCTGCTACCTTTGCAGTCTCTCTTCTCCAAACAACCAACTGCCAGCACCAGGTGAGTTCACCTGGGATCTCTAGAGCAGGGAGGAGCCAAAGGATGAGTGTTAAAATTCCCTGAGCAGATTCAGTATATTTATTGAACATAAATAATTTATATATGTTCCTTTTCTGGGTTAAGTATAGGTGGCCCATCCACCTTGGTCAAAATTGGTGGAATTTTGTCCCAGATATATGGTATGGAATGATCATGATATGATTCCATTGTCATCCCCATGTACTATCTATGCCCAGCGTTAACTGGCTTGTGGCAGCCCTGCACTCATAGTGTTTGCTGAAACTTTATTGTGAATTAAGATGATACAACAGTACGTGCTTCACTCACGAACATATGTACAATATCTACAGAAGTAAGGAGTGCTCTGGAGGCCAGGGCCCAGGCTGTCTTCTCTTGACTCGACTTGGAGAGACCCAGGGCCCTCAAAAGTTCATAATTTCTATGGTACCATTTCCCCTGTGCTCCAAGGGGAAATCCCACAAATACGTCTGCCACATTTGTAAGTTCCTAGATGTGTTTTCAAAGATGTTGGTATTTCTTCACTTTTTTCAATGGCAGCCTCTTCTAAAGATGTGTTGGTATACTCGTATTGCACAGTCACATCCACCACAAATGTTTGGTTTTCCTTCACAAAAATTAGGTCCGGTTTGTATTGCTTGTGGTCATCTCTTATATGTGGTTCCTGAAACACTGTCCAATCTTTCTTTTTCACTTCCTTTGATAACATTTCATAGATGTTATTGTGCCTTTTAATTTTTGCATCCTGCACAATTAGGTAGTTTCTGATGATATGGGAGCATGTTTCATTCTCAGCCTGGCAGTGCCTGCAGGATTTGATGTACTTTTCTTGTCTACCCCTTGCCAGGAACTCTCTTGTGGGGTAAATGTTGGCTCTTAACTGCAATGCTGTAATGAGCTTCCCGTGAGGTATGCCTCTGTAGTTCTTGATCCAGAAGTTGCTGGTCCTATCCCCTTCAAAGTTGGTAATTCCTCAGCCGTGGGATACCAGTTTGGTCCATTTTGCAAATTCTAGTTTTCTCCAGTCACAAGGTTTTGGATAGTTGATCTTCAGAGTGGCTACCTCCCATTCAGATGTTATTTCCTCATTATCATAATCAGGTAGTTCCATTACTGGTTTGGGTTCCCTTATTGATGGCATATTTTCTTTGCCTCCTCCATCTTGTATCCATAGCTTTTCATATGCTTGTTCAATTTGTTCATTTTTTCAGAATTGTTTTGATTGTTTCATCTGAGGACTGAGTGAGTCTATGCAGTCTTCGGGCTTGTACACTTGGAAACAGTCCCATCAACCTGGTGATAACTCAAACCTCAGTCCTTTGTGCTTGAATACAGGATGGCGTCACATGTGCTCGGTGCTATATGCAACCATTCCTTGACAGTTGATTGTATTTTTAAGTCAAGAGACTTGAGGAAACTCATATCAGTGTGGTCTGCCAAGTAGGTTAGTCTGGGGATGGTATAAGTTTTCAAGATGTCAATCTTCTCTAATGGTTTTAGCGGTGCCTCATCAATCCATTGTAACCAATCATCTCCTAACCTTACAGATAGTTCTGGTTTAGATATACCAGTCCAAGGGTCAATCTGCAGACCTAAATATTTCTCAGAACTACCAGGGTCAATCATATTGAGGAGTGTGCCATTAACAGTCCATGCTGGATAATCATTGATGGTATACAAGTCTCTTGTTGGTATACAAGTCTTTTGTTGGCTGTCACGGAGAGGGTGGAAGCTTCAGACAAGTCCTGCCTTAGCCTCACATTATGGCAACAGTTTAAATTTAAGAAATCACTCTGGTCCAAAAGTTCTAATGATGGCAAATCAGATCTGTTTATAAAAATAATTATTTATTAAAGAGACAAAAGATAACAGACAAAAGTTCTTAATCAGAATTACTTACTACACAGTATAAAACTAAAGAACTACTAGTAGATTATAGCATAACACAAAACAGTGCATGACATCAAGGTACCTATATTAAAGCTAGAAAAAGAAATAGTATTGATTAGGAGTCAAATGTAACTTACCACCAAAACGACGATAATGTACACAGATTCCTTCACTTAACCTCTGGGGAAGTAACTGAGTAGCTGGTGTCCCTATTCACAGGAGAAACTCCACACATTTCCAGGGAAATGTATAAAAGATTTTTACTTTGTGAAAGTTTAGTGTGGCTTTTATAGTCGTAAAGTGTCTGTTAGTCAAAAATCCAGTTTATCTTCCAGATCTCATTTCAATAGTAAGATGTTTATTGGCAGTTGGGAGATACCACACCAGTGTTAACCCCATGGTGCCAAAATACTACAAGACAGCTTGTCCTGTTTGAGTTATCTGACTGGTTAACAAACAATAGATAAGCTCTTGTGGGGGGTGTAACGCCCTGCTACATTGGCTTGATGTAGAAGCCATGACACTTTTCTCCCTGTGTCTTGACACCAGTAAGTTCACAGAAGGTCTCTAATATTTTGTTGTTACTTTCCATGCCTTCCCAGGAATCGCTTAATACCAATCATCGGTAAAGGCTGTTATGGCGTTTCCCTGTTGGTACCCTTTTCCACACTCTTCCAGCTTGCACAGCAGGGGGTCTACAGCCAAATTGAGTTGAAGCCACAACATTGGATCACCTTGTTTCACACCAACTTGGATCTGGATGGGGTCTGTCCATTTATCATGTCAATATAAGTATAGATGTTCTCAGACATGTTCTTAAACAAGGTGATAATATGAGGGTCTACTCTCTTTTGTTTCAGACCCATTAGGATGTGTTGATGGCTCAGGGTGTCAAAGGCCTTCACGGTGTCAATGAATACTACTCCCAACTGTGTTCTTTCTTTGCATTTTGAATTAACAGTTGTAACAGTTTGAAATCCTCAGAGCATCCTGCTGCTCTTATAAATCCTCTCTGCCTGGTATTAATGGGGCATACCTTGGCCAACCTTGTTGTCATTATTCTGGAAAACAATCTTAAAATGATTGATCCAATGGTAATAGTTCGCCAGTTGTTGATGTCCTTTGGGCATTCTGGTCTGGTTGACTTTGATATTAAAACAGTCCAGCATCGCCTCACCATGCCCAGTACCATTCCTGATGTCAGCCATAGATTGAAAATTTCCATGGTCTGGGAGTATTTAGGGTCCATTTTACTGAGGTCCCTCAAAGTAATCCCCTCTGGCCCTGGAGCAGAGTTCTTACTCATCTTTTTGATGTTCTTAGAAATTTCCTTTACTGTGATTGGGGTTCAGAAGGCATCGTTGTCAGCCTGTCCATTTGACTGAAATCCACCAAGGCCTTTAAACATTCTGGGTGATTCCCATCTTGATTTGAACACAGAGTGTACTTCATCAGGTGGTATCTCACATTTCAAGGATTCTATATAATCCAGAATGATTCCTGCTTGTTCCCCCCTGTCCAGGTAGAATAATCACTGGCACAATAGATATTGTCTTTTTCTGATGGCCCTCTTCTTCATCCACTTTTTTGGAGTTTTTGCAGAATGTGCATCCTGAGTCTTTCGGTGGTTCCATTCTCAACTCGCTTTCATGATTTGGCACATCATACTCAGGCATTTTTAGCAGTCTTGAGCTGTGCCATTAATCACTGATAACAGTTCTTGTCCTTCAATCATCTTTTCAAATGCCTGCTGATAGTTGGTAAGCTTGTATGATGATAACCATTCCATTATAGTCTTTCAATAATGGGACCTCAGTTGCCCTTCCCTCAGTAATTCAGTGTCTGCGGGATGTTCCTCTTCCTTCTGTGTTGTTTTTACTTGGCCTGGTTTTTGGTACGGGGGCGGGGGGGGCACAAATGTGGCTTCTCTGAGAAGCTGCTAGGAGCTTCCACTATGTCCAGCAGAGCCAATCCCTGATGGCTCTGAAGATGGGCATGCCGCCAGCCAAGGCTGGGCCAATTAGAGATGTTGGTTATGCCTCTGTGATAACATATTTAAAAAGAAATCAAAACAAAGTTGGCACCCAGTTTTTTCTAGCCAGAGAAAGAGGAGGATGGTGAGAATATGTGAGGAAAACAACATGGAGACACAAAGGTCAGTGAAGAAGGAGGGGGAGGAGGTGCTCCAGGTGCCGGAGCCCAAATTCCTTTGCTACCTGTGGTGAAGACCATGGTGAAGCAGGTTGTCCCCCTGCAGCCCATGGGGTCCACGGGGGATGCAGAGATCCACCAACAGCCCATGGGGGAGGTACCCACACCAGAGTGAGTGGATGCCTGGAGGAGGCTGTGATCCAGTGGGAGACCCTGTAGAGAGCAGACTGTCCTTGGAGGACTGCACCCTGTGGACAAATGACCCACGCCGCAGCAGTTTTGGGAGGACTGTTTGCCTGTTGGAGGAAGTCACGTTGCAGCAGTTTTGGGAGGACTGCTGCTCCTGAGATTGGAACCACGCTGGAGAAGTTCACAGAGAACTGTCTCCCGTGGGAGGGACCCCACGACGCAGAATGGGGAGGACTCTCCCTGTGCAGTGGAAGAAGATCTCAGTGATAAACTGACCAAAATCCCCCATGCCCTGTTCCCCGCACTGTTGGTGGAAAGGAGGGAGGGGTTGGGGGAAGAACAGTGTCTTAAGGGCTTATTTTACTTCTCATTATCCTCCTCTGACTCTGTTACTAATAAATTCTCTTTGTACCTCTAAGTGGAGCCTGTTTTGCCCTTGGAGTGTTTTCTCCTGGTCCTTATCTCAACTCATGACCCCCTCATTTAATTTTTTTTTCTCTCTCCTCTGCCCAGCTGTGGCAAGGGAGAGAGTGAGTGAGTGGCTGTCACAGGTGCCTGGCATTTGGCCAGTGTCCAAACCATGACACCTCCATCTCTTGACTTTGGTCCAGTTCCTTTCCTTTCTTCCTCACAGGACTTTTATTCAGTGTCCATCTTTTGTCACTACTTTGTTTCACGGTTTTGGATGGAATATGTTCCCCAATTAGTTTATTGATATTTTTGTTACCCCCATACTGCTTGTCCAGCTTCTTCAACAACTCTTCCTCTTTCTCTGTCCAACATCATTTGTGGGCCCCTTGAGCAGATTTTTCTTTGGGGTGGGAGGCAGCAATCCACTCCATAATCCTTACAACAGGATGCACCAGTCTCTTGTGTTCTCCTGGGCCAATTTTAGTTTTAAAGCTCTTCCCTCACATTTCACAGGTCCACTCTCCAGCTGAAGCCATTTCTACGGGCCCTTTACATCGTGGGAAATGACAGGTGATACTGTGATATTTTCCATTTTCTTTTCCACACTTGGCACATCAAAATAAAATCTTTCTTCTCCCATGGGCTCTTTTAAGATGTTCGATTAATCCCAGCACTTGGTCTATTTGGGTTCTACAGCATAAACAGGGTGGATTTTTGTCCAGGACCTTCACCACTGGTGTGTCCTCTGGTGTTGGATCTGTGCTGCTCTCTGGGATAGATGAGGTTGTAACAGAGCGCTGTCCTCCTCCTCCTCGCTGTTCTCACTTTCTGTCCCATCACAGCAGATGTTTTCTCACGTGGCAGGTTTAGATGTAGGAACTTCATACACCTTGGGATACCTGACTGGATGGAAGGATGAAACCCCTCATTATCAACCACTCCAGAGTTATAAAACTCCAATCTCACCAAATCAGTTTCATCTTCTACCAGTTTACAGTGTGTTGATGTCAAATTTGTGGCCAGAGTGTCTTTCCAGTCTAAAGGACAGGTTTGTGTGGTCATTGATACTTGCATTAATTGCACTGACTAGACCATTTTGTCAATTTCAGTAAGATAAGTCAATTACTGTGAGGGTAATAAAACCCAACAATAAACCCTCAGTAACTGTTGAGTTGTGCCCAACTAAAACCCATGGGCCAGGCTCTGGGTAACAAACTAAAGTCATTACCATAAATTTGTTTCACCTCTTTAAGTACTATCATTGGTCAGTGAGTCCAAATGATAGGGAGAAAGTAACTATAATCACATCTCACTGGGGCAAAGGTCAACTCGGTTACTCCTAGGGCTATCCGGCCAGACCACAGGGACACGCAACCTCTGCAGCTGAGCTCAGTAACTATTTATCCTGTTTTCGAGTTCCTCCATTGGTGCAGCATTTGGTTGAAATAAAGCACTAGGGGATTTGGAGTCCCTCATAAGGCACATGTAGTAGCGGGTTGGAAGTTTATGGGGTTTCTAATAAATGTTTTTAGCACTTGAAAAGGGGTTGGAAGTCCCTCTTAATGCTTGAAACAGTGGTAAATAGACCCAGCATAGAAAAAGGGGGGCGCCTGTTAGGGAAGATGAAATAGGAAGGCCTTACAGATATGATGGCCTTGCAAAAGATGATGAGAATATGGAAAATATGAGCGAGATTGAAATGAAAACAAGATTCGAGTTGTAGAGTAACTAAGAGAACAATGGTATGACCAAGGCAGGTAATCCCCCCTCTTGATAGAACAATGCCCTCTGCCCAGGCAGGTCCAAGGGTCAGAGCAGACCCTACCTGCCTGATAGAAATCCCAAAAAAGGCAGTTTTTTTAAGGTTTGAAACATGACCCTATATGGTAATGTGATGATTCTTATAGGTTGTATGTAAATGCTGTAGGAGTTGTAGTTTGTCTTAGATTGGTTAAAGAAGAGTTGAATATTCAACAGAGAAGACAATTTATTGTATTGTAAGTGGCAAATCGCTCTCTTTTTTTTTCTCTCTCTCTCTCTCCCTTTCTGCTGGCCTGTTTGGAGTCGCGCCTGGCAGCTCAACAGGCCTCTCACCCCCACTCTATTTCGCAATAAACCCTCACGTTCTAAAACTCATCTTTAGAGATCTCTTGTCCCTATTTTATCCCCATAACTAAACCCCACGGAGTCTACTCTTACAGGCGCCCTTGTCCAAGGTTGTACAAAATTGGGAAAATAATACTG
The DNA here is from genome assembly GCF_008360975.1 of Lichenostomus cassidix. Lineage (NCBI taxonomy): Eukaryota > Metazoa > Chordata > Aves > Passeriformes > Meliphagidae > Lichenostomus > Lichenostomus cassidix. The sequence goes on from NC_139510.1 coordinate 13,165,733, forward strand.
TACAACAGAGTTATCCAAGGAGCGTGCAATAATGTTGTGCCAAGAGGATTGGGCACTATAACATGGAGTGGTAGGTCAGCAGAATAATGACCATCATGAGGAACTTTTGATCAATTGGTATATTTGGAACAATTGTGCTTGGCACGTTACAACAATGTCACTAAGGGCAGTTGGTGGGCTGCACCCATCACTTGGGGATAAGGACTGGCTCTAAGGGCTGGGTCGGGTGGGCTGGGTCACAGGGCTGGACGGTGACTCTGGACACGCACTGGGCCCTATCCATGAGTCATCCTGGCTGGAGTGGGTGCCATTGCTGCATGCCACTGCCCCCATCCCCTGCGACTGGTGGCGACACAATGTGATTCCTGCCCAGTGCTCTGAGAACAGCAGCTGGACATGAGTCAGTTGGTCCTAAGCGACAGGCAAGTGCTGTTCCAAACAGACAGGCAATGGCTTCCACTTCCCACCACTGATCAAGAGTCAGGACTTGGGTTCAGATCCCTGAATCCAGAGCGGCAGAAATGGGCACCACGAGGAGCCAAGCACGGTGATGTAACCAATCCCAGAGAAGGCGACAGGAACTCCAGGCAGAGTTCTGTTGGCACCTGATGAGCACTCACCAGCCCATGACCATCTGGGGGAGGGAGTGTCAGTCTGCACCAGGCTGTACCCATATCCACAGCAGGGCTCCAAGGTGAACAGCCCATCTCCTGCCATTTCCTTGTGAATACTGGGGGATGATTTGAGGTCTTGGCTGAACTTGGTTCAGAGAGAATACTGATGGAGAGTTGTTTAAGCATTTTAAAAGATTAAGTGGGAAACTATTCAAAATTGTGTGCTATAGACAGTGTTTTAATGTTTGGTGATTTTTTCAAGACAATTTAAGAGGTTATTATATTTTTTTGTGGACTTCTAAAAAAGATGTTTTTTCTTTTGCAACTAACATTTAGGCAATTGGTACACAGATGAAACATGTCTCCAGAGAGTGCACAAAACACCAGCTTAAGTAGTTGTTCAGTCTGTGTTGCTATTCTGTGCACATGGAGTTTCTTCAGAAAGGGAGATTCGGGGAGATCTGCATATAGAGGCACACACTCATTTTCAAAATGTGTGCTGTGTCTTTTTTTTTCTGGAAAAGTTATCTTTTTTTGTGAATTCAGATTTAGTTGTGACTATTTGAATTGATTATTGGGTGTCTTGGATTAATGATAAAATTCTTTCTCTTCCGAGAGCTAAGGGCTCTGACACCCCCTCCCCCACGCACAACAGAATTTTTTAGATGGAAGTGAAGAAAAAACTATTTATTTAATAAAACTACGCAGAGTGCCCTGCAAGGCACAGGGAAAGGGGAAAACCAAGGGGGAAAGGAGTTATTAAACTTGATTAAAAAGTCTTTTTTTCTCAGATGTAGCTTCTCCCCTCCAGGCCCCCTTGGGGGGGGCTGGGCAGAGCTCCCTGAGAGCTCTGCTGTCTTCCGGGCTTCCTTGGGTTTTCGGGCGACAAAGCAGATCGAAGAAAAGGGGTCCAAATGAAGAAAAAATGATAAAAAAAAACGGAACAGAGCCCACTCCGAGAGCCGTCCTAGCGCAGTTTCTGGAGAGAGCGAGAGTCTTCCCTTCCCCCTCCTTGCTCCCCTGCAGCGAGGCTTGGGGAAAAAGTTTTTAAAACAACCCGCATTTCTCTCTGCGGCTGAATGTAGTTAAAGTGACAAGACTACATTTTTTGAGCATATAAGCCAACGATAGGGAATAAAGGATTATCATAACATCACTCCATGACATTCCACCCCTTATTCCATATCATTGGCTTAAAGCTCACCTTAACATTTTCTAACTTTAAATATACACATATATATATCCATATATCCATATATCCATATATACATATATATATATATACACATAACTATGTACAAATAATGTCATTCAGTAAATGGTGATATGTTGCTATTCTAACTTTACATGTGGCTCTCACCCAAAATTAAATCTTCCTGAGGGACACATCGTGTTTATCTTCTTGCATTATCCACCAAGTACACCCTGGTCCCTGAGCAAAGACAACCCCACGGATGGGTTTGTCTTTATGTGAGGCAAAATTAATCCAGACAGTTTTCCTTAACAAGCCTCTGGCATGTACTGCTGGGACCTTGTGTCCATCTACTGTATGTAGAAGCTCAGATTGGGCAGGACCTGCTCGGTTGATGGAGCCTTGGGTATTGACTAACCAGGTGGCCTCTGCTAAATGTCGCTCCTAATTCTTATAAGTTCCCCCACCCAGTGCCTTTAGGGTGGTTTTTAACAATCCATTATACCATTCTACTTTGCCAGCAGCAGGTGCATGATAAGGAATGTGGTACACCCACTCAATGCCATGGTCTCTAGCCCAGTTGTTTATGAGGCTATTTTTAAAATGAGTTTCGTTATTTGACTAAATTCTCTCAGGGGTACCATGCCTCCACAGGACTTGGTTTTCAAGGCTCAGGATGGTGTTACGGGCAGTGGCATGAGGCACAGGATAGTTTTCCAGCCACTCAATGGTGGCTTCTACCATTGTGAGCACATAGCGCTTGCCATGGTGGGTTTGAGGCAGTGTGATGTGATCAATCTGCCAGGCTTCACCATACTTGTATTTTGACTACCTTCTACCATACCACAGGGGTTTTACCCACTTGGCTTGCTTGATGGCTGCACACGTTTCACAGTCATGGATAACTTGAGAGATGCAGTCTATGGTTAGATCTACCTCTCGGTCTCATGCCTATTTATAGGTGGCATCTCTGCCCTGATGGCCTGAGGCATCATGGGCTCATCGAGCTAGGAACAAATCTCCTTTATGCTGCCAATCCAAGTCTACCTGGGACACCTTTATCTTTGCAGTCTGATCTACCTGTTCGTTGTTTCAGTGCTCCTCACTGGCTCGGCTCTTGGGGACATGGGCGCCTACATGGCGGACTTTCACAGGTAGTTTCTCTGCCCGGCTAGCGATGTCTTTTCACTCTTCAGCTGTCTAAATTGGTTTTCCTTTACGCTGCTAATCAGCCTTTTTCCACTTTTCTAGCCAACTTCATAGAGCATTAGCTACCATTCATGAATTAGTATAGAGGTAGAGCTTTGGCCATTTCTCTCTTTCAGCAATGTCTAGGGCTAACTGAACAGCTTTGAGCTCAGCAAATTGACTCGATCCACTCTCTTCTTCTTTAGCTTCTGCAACCCGTTGTGTGGGGCTCCACACAACTGCTTTTCATTTTAATTTTGTCTCTACAAGACAACAGGAACTATCAGTGAAAAGAGCATAGTGTGTTTCGTCTGCTGGCAGTTGGTTGTATGGTGGAGCTTCTTCTGCATGAGTCACCTGTTCCAGCTCCTCTTCCTCAATCAGACTAAAATCTTCACCTTCAGGCTAATTTGTAATTATTTCCAAAATCTCAGGGTGATTCAGATTTCTCATACCGGCATGCTGTGTGAGAATGGCAATCCATTTGCTCTATGTGCCATTGGTGGCATGGTGAGTAGAGGGAACCTCTGCTTTAAACATCCACCCTAGCACCAGTAGTCGAGGTGCTAGGAGGAGTTGTGCTTCTGTGCCAATTACCTCTGAGGCAGCTTGGACTCCTTCGTATGCTGCTAAGATTTCTTTCTCTGTTGGGATGTAGTTGGCTTCAGACCTTCTGTAACTTCAGCTCTAGAATCTCAATGGACGACCCTGAGTCTTACCAGGCACCTTCTGCCAAAGGTTCTAGGACAGACCATGGTTCCCAGCTGCAGAGTAAAGCACATTCTTTACGTTTGGTCTTGTCCTGACTGGGCCAAGGGCTACTGCATGAGCAATTTCCTGCTTGATCTGGGTGAAAGCTTGCTGTTGTTCAGGGCCCCAGTGGAAATAATTTTTCTTACGGGTAACGAGGTAGAGAGGGCTCACAATTTGGCTATACTCAGGAATGTGCATTCTCTAAAAGCCTATAGCTCCCAGGAAAGCTTGCGTCTCTTTTTTGTTGGTTGCTGGGGAATTTGTGGTGATTTTATTGATAACTTCAGTAGGAATCTGATGCCGTCCATCTTGCCACTTCACTCTTAGGAAGTGGATCTCTTTGGCAGGCTCTTTGACTTTGCTCTTTTTTATGGCGAAACTGGCTTCCAGGAGAATCTGGATGATTTCTTTTCCTTTCTCAAATACTTTTTCTGCTGTGTCCCCCCACACAATGATGTCGTCAATGTATTGCAAATGTTCTGGAGCCCCACCCTTTTCCAATGCAGCCTGGATTAGTCCATGACAAATGGTGGGACTGTGTTTTTACCTCTGGGGCAATCAGTTCTATGTGTACCGCATGCCCTTCTAGGTGAAAGCGAACTGAGGTCTGCACTCTGCTGCCAGAGGAATGGAGAAAAATGCATTTGCAATGTCAATAGTTGCATACCACTTTGCTGCTTTGGACTCTAGCTCATACTGGAGCTCCAGCATGTCTGGCACGGCAGCACTTAGAGGTGGAGTCACCTCATTCAAGGCACGATAGTCCACAGTCAATCTCCATTCTCCTTCAGATTTTCGCACAGGCCAGATGGGGCTGTTAAAGGATGAATGGGTCCTGCTGACCACCCCTTGGCTCTCTAGCTCACGGATTAGTTTGTGAATGGGAATCACGGCATCACGAGTTGTCCAGTACTGTTGGCAGTGCACAATTGAGGTTGCAATCGGTACTTGTTGCTCTTCTCCTTTCAGGAGTCTTACTGCAGATGGGTTTTCTGACAGTCCAGGCAAGGCGTTCAATTGCTTAATGCCCTGTGTCTCCACAGCAGCTATCCCAAATGCCCAAATGCCCACTTGAGTCCCTTTGGGTCTTTGAAATATCTATTTCGGAGGAAGTCTATACCCAAAATACATGGAGCTTCTGAGCCAGTCACAATGGAATGTTCTTTCCACTCTCTTTTAGTCAGGCTCACTTCAGCTTTTACCAGGGTCAAATCTTGTGATCTTCCTGTCACGCCGGAAATAGAAACAGGTTCTGTCCCCACATGTTGCGATGGGATTATCGTGCATTGTGCACCAGTGTCAACTAAAGCCTCATATTCTTGTGGCTCTGATGTGCCAGGCTACTGAATCTATACTGTCTAAAAAATACGGTTTTCCCTGGCCTCTACCTGGCTAGAAGCAGGGCCCCTCTAGCCATGGTGGGCATGTGTATTAGAGGTTCTTTCAAGGGGATCAGACATGTTGACTGGAGCTACTTCCCTTCTGGTGGAGTTTTTTCTCTGAGTCTTGCCCTTTTTCAATTCACGCACTCGTCGTGCCAGGACAGTAGTGTGTTGTCCATCTCACCTGTTCATGTTTTCTCCACTGTCACACAGGAAATACCACAACTCATGTTGTGGAGTGTATCTAGTTCTTCTAGCTGAGGAGCGTCTGCGTGGGGTAACAGAACCTCTAATCTGTACTGCCGAAATTTGGAGAAGGCTGTCTTTAATCTTTTTACTGAGTTTTTCATGATTCTCTTCTATCTTATTTTTTAGTTTCTGCAGATTTGTTTCCACAGCTGAGATTCTTGCATTCATTGGGCTATGCATGACATTTGCATACGCTCGGAGCTTCTTTGTTATATCATGCATGGTCTCATGCCCGTCATCTCGCTTCATAATTGCTAAAGCAGAAGCATACTCTGATGGCCCAAGCTTTAGGAGTTTCTGCCACATCACAGATGTACATTCTATCCTATCTGGGTCTATGATCGGATCTGGGTTTGCTATGTCTTCTGAGAAGACAATTTTTACTACCGCCATTTCTCTCAAGCATTGAATCTCTTGTTCTATGGTTCCCTACTGGGTTTGTTGCGAATAGAGATCGTCGGGATGTAGGTATTTTTCCCTTGCAGCTTTGATAGCTCATCTCTAGAGGCTGCAGCAGTTAGGCCTATCTCGTGTAGTTTGGTTGATATCTGGGTTACGTGACACAGTCTCCAAATGCCTTCCCTCAGTAGGATCTAGAAGTGTAACATCGCTTGCGGCATTTCAAAGACGGACTAACTAATTACAGATTTATCATCTCGTTGGACATAATCTTTTCTTAGGCCGTGAAGGTCTCTCACATTCATGAATTCAACAATGACTTCTGACTCAGTTGCTGACCTTGAGGATTCCTCTCCACTGTCGTCTGAGCGATTAGACTTGACTTGGGCTTTCCTGCTTCTCGTAACAGGAGCAACTGCCATTGGCTTAGGCTCTTTTACTTTTTGTTCTATAATATCCAACAGTGTATGATAAGCATATGCCAGGGCCTAACATATTGCACTGCAGTTTTCTCTGCACTTCTCTTTCAGATACTTCCCCACCTCAGCTGGTCTCGGAATTTGTCCAGGGGGAAATTCTCAATCTATTGGGTCAGAGAATTTCTTTAAAGTTTTACCTATGTCCTCCCATACTCCACACTATTCAAATTTCTTCACATCTGGATTAGGTGCTTGCTCTTGCTCAGCTCCTCTGGACTTTTCAGCTCTCATTTTGGTAAAGCTGAACATCATATACATGGAACCTACCAGGTAAAGCACTTGTACTACCAAGTTAATGGTTTCTTTAACATTCAGGGGGAACGGAATATTTTCAAAAGATGATATACTAGATTTAAAGGGAAAGAGATGGGTGAGGAGCCAGGAAGCTTCACCTTTTACTTCTCTAGCAGGTTGGGTAATATTACTAACAAAACTCTAAAATAGGTTACTAAAACTAGAGGAGGAAAGTAACAGAGCATGTACATCTTTAACTGTTTCTTATACTTTTTTACAGATCGTCAGTATCACGCACATTACTATAACAAGCCGGAGTCGTGTCCCTGATTGGTGAAAATTATACATTAGGGACAAGATTGCCCCTACCTGTTGGTAGGGAAACAAACCTGTGTGCCAAACAGACAGTATTACATCAACCAACCTCTCATCAAACAACATAGTGACTACTGATAGTTGTAATTCAATACAAAGCGTTTAAAACCAGAATGTAATTATTAGGGGTTTTTCTTCACTTTCTCTAACCCCACAAAAGGTGTGAAACAAGTAGTCAAGCCCCACTAAGTTGGGTGCCAAATATTGTCCTGGATTAATGATAAAATTCTCTCTTCTCCGAGAGCTAAGGGCTCTGACACCCCCTCCCCCACGCACAACAGAATTTTTTAGATGGAAGTGAAGAAAAAACTATTTATTTAATAAAACTATGCAGAGTGCCCTGCAAGGCACAGGGAAAGGGGAAAACCAACGGGGAAAGGAGTTATTAAACTTGATTAAAGAGTCTTTTTTTCTCACATGTAGCTTCTCCCCTCCGGGCCCCCTTGGGGGGGGCTGGGTGGAGCTCCCTGAGAGCTCTGCTGTCTTCTGGGCTTCCTTGGGTTTTCGGGCGACAAAGCAGATCAAAGAAAAGGGGTCCAAATGAAGAAAAAATGATGAAAAAAAAACTGGAACAGAGCCCACTCCGACAGCCATCCCGGCGCACAGTTTCTGGAGAGAGCGAGAGTCTTCCCCCTCCTTGCTGCCCCGCAGCGAGGCTTGGGGAAAAAGTTTTTAAAACAACCCGCATTTCTCTCTGCGGCTGAATGTAGTTAAAGTGACAAGACTACATTTTTTGAGCATATAAGCCAACGATAGGGAATAAAAGATTATCATAACATCACTCCAAGACATTGGGATTTACACTTGAAATACCATGCCAAGAGCAGGTTTTCCAGAAGGTGTGTGTCAGCTGAAACACTGCTATATTTTTTGTATGTATATGAGATTTCCTGTGGACTAGTACTTGCTTATAATGGTGTTAATTTTGTGTATACTTAAAAAAACTATTTATAAAGCACATTTTTATACATATATTACGTAAGAGGATGGTAGACATGCAAATAATATTTGAAGACTTCCCCCAGAATAAGGAGAACTGTTGTAGCTGGTCTTGAAGATTTGCTATGTTATATTTGTAAATGTAGGACATCACCTGAGGCCGGGATTAGTGACATTCTCACAGCAACAGGAAACCTTCTTACTTTTCCAACTAATGTTATTTATATTAACTTGGGGGACACTGTTTTATTTTCTTTTGGGAGGACAATATGCAAAGGGTACTGCCTGAGCAGGAAACTGGTTGTTTCCCCTTAAGTTAAAAAAGAAAGGGAAATAATTTTGCTGTTTAAAAAAAAAAAAAGCATGAGAAGATGCTTTGAAGTTCTGTTGTGATCTTCAGGAGGTAGAAAGCTAGGCCTGTTGAATCTGCAGAGAATTTTGGCACTTAATGCACTGCAATTAAGATTTAAAATTACCAGGCTGTCCTCCGTACACAAGAAAGGAGGGGTGGAGTTTCTAGCAGTGTTTAATTCTATGCCACTCATGTCATGGCAGGGGCGTGGTTTCAGCAGGAAAAGCTGGGGCACCGCCATCACCATTTCTGCTTCTGTGGAGAAGGAGCCCACAGAAAGCTGCAGTGGGACCCGAGCCCTGTCAGGTGGAATGGAATAAGCAGCTCAGCAGCATAACTACTTACTTGAACTAGCTTTCCAGGTTTTGGGTTGCCTCTGTTTTTTGCTGTTTCCAGACTGTGGGGAGGAGGTTGAGCCCCAAGAGCCTCTCCAGTGTGCTGCATTTGTTCTCCAGGGTGCCACATGGTGAGCAGCATGGGTACAGCAACCATTTTGCTTTAGTCTGGGAAACAGTGATGGGCTCTCTCTCCTCAGGAAGTGGTTTTGTTTGTTCATTTGTGAATACCCTCTTGTGGACAGAGCACCCTCTCTTTTGTGCCCTCTTTTATTGATATTGCTGTGTTTATTGCAAGTTTTTCAGTAAAATTGTGATTCCACTTGTGGTCTCTTGTAGTGTTTCCTCTGCTGTCAGAATGGGGTGAGGGGAGGAGGGAAAGGTTGAGTGAGGTTAATTTTGCCACTGGGTTTTAAACCAGCACACTGGCAAATCGTTTCTTGCACAATATGTAGATGATTTGTCATTGGCAAATTGTGATGAGAATGCTTTTATACCAGACACTTGTCATGGATTTGTTGCTAGATGAAAAATCTTTTGCACCTGGTGGGCTAATACAATGCTTATTCTTCAAAAACCATTGGCCTATGAAACTGCACAATGCTTATTCTGTAGGAAAAAGAACTGGAAAGCAACCAGACCAGTTGTGCCAACTTTTACCAATTCAGCAGTGAAAGGAATGAGAAGGGAGTATCTTTACAAATTATGAGTCTGATGGTAAGATAAGACCGATACTGGGAGAAACAATGGGAAGATTTCCAGAGGAATTCCACAGATTGACTTGCCCCAGACTGTGTTATAAGAACAGAGGCATAAGAAAAAGAAGAAGGGGATGTATATTAGAAGGGGGGTCTGCATTAGGCGTTCCGGGATGGCTGTACCTCTCAAGTACCTCATCCAATGGGGAAAGAGAGAGGGAACTGTGGCTGGGAAATTAGGATAAAAAGAGGCTGCGTCCTCTATCAATTTGAGACACCCCATGGGAAATGCCCATGACCTCTCCCTTTATTCATGAATAAAGTTACAGGACTCCTCTGTCTCCTTTTTGAACGTAAACCTCTGGTGTTTTTGGATTAATTTTCCTGACAGAACACAGTTCAATCACACAAATTGCAGTGTGTAGTGAGAAAAGAGTGGTCAAATAGATAACCCAAATCTATTTACACTTCAACAATCCTTCTTTCTTTGATCTTTTTCCCCCTTTCACCAGCACGGCGCCCGTCTTGAGCCTTCTGGTTTGGCTCAGGGCTGAAGGCTGAGCTCTAATTCAAGTTGTGGCTGACAACTTCTCAGGGAGGAGTGAATGTAGATAACAGATTTCCTGGGATCTCTGGCCTTTTGGCTTATCAGCTTAAAAGATATCTATTACCATGTATTTCTTAGCACACTACATTCACTATTCACTCATTTATCACAATAACGCAGAATATGTAAATAAAAACAGGATTCCCTTAATCTTATCAAGATAAAAGGGGGCAAAAGAATCCTTTTGAAGCCAAGCACAAGAAATCACTGAATAATATTAATGACTTATGAGAAATAATTTGTATAACCACTCCTATCCTGGGGAATGTGATGAATATTCATGAATCTTACCTATAACACTGCGTCTTTGGAGGTACCGAGGTGTGTGTTTGAGGAGTGAACTCCCCCACACCCGGTGCACCGAATAAAAGCAAATATCCACTTCTCTGACTTGGTCTCTGAAGTGTCTCCAGGCTCACTTGGGGCGAATCAGTAGCAACTCCAGAGACTTTTAGTCTTTGAAGCAGGTATTTGTTTATTCGGTGCCGGGTGCATGGCGGATTTTTTCTGCCTAACATGCACACCAGGGTACATTGCTTCCACATTCCTATGCTGTGATTACATACATATTCATAAAGGGGAAGGCCTATTCTAATATGAAGGAGTGTCTAAGCTAATAAGTTCCCGGAATCAGGTTGCACAATTTCGCGCAGCCGCAGTTCCCTCTGGTGGTCATACTAAGGAAGGCTCAACGTCTTCCTTGGGGTTCTTTTTGATGAAGGCTAGCAGTCTTCCTCAGAGTGCACTTTTCACCTTTTCTTGAGGAGTATGCGCCGTCTCTCCCCTGCTGTGTCAGCAGTTTGTCTCTCAGTTCTAACCGCTTTTGTTCCTGTTCTTGGCTGCTCAGCCCCTCTTATCTTTACAGAGGTCATTCTGACCACCTTTGTTGATTGCTTACAGTGGTGAGATGGCTTTACCTCTTACACAGTCAGGTATTACTTTGGGGTCGCTGACCACCAGGGACCATCAAAGAGACCCCCAGGACAGAAGAACACATGTGTAAAGGAGAAGGAAAACATATTTATGATTTTGAGGAAATTATCATCATATGGATGTGTTTTGGTTTAAGAGAATTTCAAGAACACTCTGGAATGAGTTGCCTCCCTTTATAGGTTCAACCAATCCCTTTCCACCAATAATGAATCAATATAAGTAGATATAAGTGAAAAAATAACAGTTTACTAACAAATGGAACATCAGCAGGCAAAAAATAACAGTAAATAAATGCTAGAAAGAAAATTTCTATATCTCACTAACCCCATGGAAAGAGAGACCCAAAATGCCAGAAATACCCTTTCCAAGATGGCGCCTGCCAGAGGCAGCTATGTGGCTTGAAAGACAAAGGGAAGATGACATCACACCCTTCCCTTCTAAGATGGCGCCCTCCAGGCAATCGCATGGTCCTGGGAAAAAAGAGACAAGATGGTGGCAACCCCTACCAGGAAGGCAGGAGCCTACAGGGCAGTTCTAGCAGCAGAGAAGAGTTGCTGGCTTGTGTGAGATCTGCGCTGCTGCCTGCTGCTTCCTCCTGCCATTCGCTGGGCTCTGCCAGTGCTGCTGCTGTGCTCTGCATTGTGGCTGTAGTGGCAGGGGAAGGATCAGTCCATTGGCACCTGCATGGAGTGACCTGACCCCAGGAACTCACTCGCTTTTCTCGCTGCCGGCAGCGTTTGCAAAGTTCACGTCGAAACAGTTTTTAATTGTGAAATGAAGCCTTTATGAGTGACTACAGTAGCAAACCCAAAACAACCACCTCCAAAGCAGAGCTCCTGCCTTCAGCAAAAGTTGTCATGAAAGAGAGCCTCTGCTTCAGTAGTCTTCTCTTCTGGAGTGGGGGCAGATCGATCTGGACCGACTTGCTAGAGCAAGGCTGCCTGTAGTGACATGCAGGCACCTGTGGAATTTGCCTCCAGTCAGTTCAAAACTGCTAACTGCAGTCTCTCTGAGGGGAAAAAACTGAAAAGAGAACCCAAAAAGGGAGAAGCCTCTGCCCAAGTGAAGACCAAGAGCCTAGCAAGGCAGAAACCACGCTGCAAAAACAGATGAGCTGCCTGCTCCAGCAGACTTTAAAAGCGCCCATGATAGCACCCTCCCCCCAGCTTCCCAGCTGAAGGGTCTTAAAGAGACAGTAACAATTTTGGGCACAGATAGATATGGAATACAATAACATTCTGGGTTACCCACGACTATGTTTATTCTGGGAAAATCAATGAATATGTATGTAAAATATAGTATATAAACAGGAACTTTTTCTGTACTCAGCATGCACAACATTTTGGAGGAGAGATCCCATGGTGCTTTTGGCCAAATAAAGAATGCCTGCTTCTTAATGCTACATTAGTGTTAAGGAGTTTTTATTTTTGCCAGTTTTTGGTAACAGTTTAAGCCCAGATGGAAATTAAGAACCACACAGCTGCTCACTCAATTGCCCCCCTCTCTCCTCCCCCATCCCGGTAGACTGGGGAGAAGAATCAAAGTAAAACTCGTATTTTGAGATAAGAACAGTTTAATAATTGAAAAGAAAGTAAAATACAATAATAATGGTAAATTATAATAATAAAAAGTGATGCAAAATGCAATTGCTCACCACCTGCTGACCAATGTCAGACCCCCTCCCCAACCCAGACTGTCTGCCCTTCCAGGTAACTCCCCTCAGTGTATATACTGGTGTCTCAGTTTTGAGACAAATTTAAGAGAAGACACTCTGCAATGAGTAGTCTCCTCTGAAGGGTTTCAGCAATCCCCCTCCACCAATAGAAAAATGAATGGTAATAGAGGAAAGTGAAAAAAACCCAAACCAACGGTTTATTAACAACAGAATGCCCACAAGGCTCACCCTCCGCCCCATACAGACACACACAGGCAGAGGAACAAAGACCCAAAAAATGCCTGGAGAATGGGGCAAATGTTGAAGAGATACCCTTTCCTGACACATGGTGTGAGATGGCATTGGCTTTCATGCTGAGGGAAGTGGAACTTCCATGAAGGAGAACACCTGAGCAGCGAGGCTTCAAAAATGCCTGTCAGAAAGCCCAAAGCTCCCCCCCTCCCTGGCCCTGAACACACCTGATCCTGAGCCTTAAAGACACAGCAACCATTTTTGGGCATAAAGCAGAGGATCATTTGTTGCCTGCAACCAGTCATGCTCAGGCAGGTCATCAAGTAATGTGGATGACAAAAATATTGTAGGGTTTACAACAAGCATTGTTTTTAGGGTGACATTGTGTCCCCCCTTTTTTTACTCCAAACCCTACTCCAAGGGTTTAAAAATAGCCCAACTATATTTAAACATCAGCTGTCAAAAGAACTAGAGAACTGGAGAAAACAAGAAAAAACCTTATATAAAGCCCTTAAAGCAGCTGAGAAAGAAACCACCAACTGGAAAGAGAAAGCAAAAGCTGAATTTAAACAACTAAAACATTCTTTAATATCTGCTCCAGCTCTAGGGCTGCCAGACATAACAAAGCCCTTCAAACTTTTTACATATGAGCAGCAGAATGTTACTCTAAAAGTACTGGCACAGCACCTTGGAAATCAGAAAAGAGCTGTGGCCTGTTTCTCAAAACAACTAAACAATGTTAGCCAAGGGTGGCCTGAGTGTCTGAAAACTGTGGTAGCAACTGTCATCCTAATACAGGAAGCTCGGAAATTTTTTACTCCCAGGGAGTAAAAAGTACGGGAATGGGGAAGGGTAAAAGGATATATTAAAAGAGTGTAACAGTATAATGAAAAAGGACAAAGAACCCATCAGGCATCACATGGAATAGACTATCATCATAAATCACTCCAAGACAACTGGGCATGATGTTCTATGGTGTGAAATACCCCCTTGGCTGGTTCCAATCCCTTGTCCCAGCTATGCTCCTTCCCAGTTTCTTTTGTGCACCTCCTCACTGGCAGAGCATGAGACAAGAAAAAAACCCTTAGGATAAACACAACTTAGCAAAAATCAAAACATCAGTACGTTATCAACACCATTCTCATTCTGAATCCAAAACACAGCACTGTAACAGCTACTGAGAAATTAACTCCACCCTAGCTGAAACCAGGACGATGCCCACCCCTTATTCCATACCATTTATTTCATGCTAAGTTTCACACTTCCCACTATCCCATCACCTTCTCTCTTTATCTTTTGATAGATATACATACAGACATCATTCCCTTAATCTATGGAACACCTCTGTCAAATGTTCATAAAATGTCCACCAAAAAAAAAAATTGTTGAATTCATTTAATCCATGGCTTTGGCCTCCATCCTTGGTAACAGTCTTTCAAGCAGAAAAGATGGTGTGAGGTGTTGGATTGTTGCGTGTTGCACATTTGAGTCAGTTCTGATTCCAGTACTGCTGCACTTGCTCAATTTTACCAAAGTTCATTCTTCCTTGGTATGAGTGCAATGATCAGAGGGAAGTTAGGCTCGGATCCTGTCACAAGTGGAGACAGAGGGTGGATAGATTTTACCAGTTGCCTAGGCCTATGACAACTAGTGACCAAACCTACTCAGAGTGACCAGCACCCTAAAACCCAGTCTCACTCACAAGTCCTTATAAAGACAGCCGATTTATGTCTAATGTGAAACAGATTATGGTTTATTAGACACAGGTGAGAACGGAACAAAGAACTAGACAATTTTTTACTACACAATACATGAAAAGCTATTCATAGCTAAAACAAACATATATATATATGTTGCCCGACATAGGGAGATTAAAACAATATAGCACTAAAAATGAAAAGAAGGTACCTATTAGTATTATTATGGCTAGCAAAGAAGAATACAATTTAGGAAACCAATGCTCTTACCAAATCCAATTTTTTTGGAGCTGGGGATGCATCAGAATCCTCACCCAATCCCACGGGAAGTAACCACAGAGCCTGCGTCCAAGCCCAGGGGAGAAGACTTTACTTCACGCTCCAATGTCCATGTAGAAAGCTTCTACTTTTGCTGAGATTTTCGTGGTGGTTTATAGGAAAAAAAGTGTGGATTTGTGGTCACTTAAAAATTCTTCACATTCTCTCAGTGTCTCACCTTGACTTCTAGGCGCCAGTACCAGATAGCCGGGATTAAGCTATTCACTTAATCTGAGCCATTGATCTCCGGCCAGCGATCAGGGAGAGAGAGAGAAGGGGGAGGGGGGAGCGTCCTGCCACAGATCCCCAGAATGTTCATGGTTAAGATCACTGCCGTGAAGTGCTCAGTGAGGTGATATGCATGTAGCCACCATAAAGTGGTAATACACAGGGTTAGATAGTTATTAACATAATGCAATATAATTTGTTGGCCATTCTCACCCAAAATCAAATCCCCTTGAGGCACACACCTGACTTGCCCATCTTCCCACATTACCCACCAAATACACCCGAGTCCTTGAGCAAAAGTAATCCCACAGATGGGTTTGGCTTTGCCTGAGGCAGGAATACCCTAGACTGTTTTCCCTAGCATGTTTTTAATGTGCACTACAAAAAATTTATCACCTTCTACAGTATGTAAAATTTTTGATTGGGCAGGGTGTCTTGGTTTGAAAGACAGGTGCCTGCCAAGGAAGGCAGCAACCTCCCTTGGAATGGAAAATATGACCCCCTTCCCTCCAAATTATTATAACTTTGAAATTATGGGGCTTTCAGGGAAAGATATGGGAAAAGGACTAACAGTTCTTTACTAGAATATATATATATAACAAGGCAAACAACAACAGCAGCAACAACAAACAGAAAAAAACAGAGACCAAACAACAGCATTCTCTTGGCTGTCAAGCACTTTGCCCTTTGGTGTAGTTATGACCACAGCCAGCAGGGGCACTGTTGGCTCCCAGCCAGGCAGGGCAGGTGCGATGATTCCCCTATGGCTGCAGGGGGCACTGTGGTGCAAGCTCGGCCACCTCTCCATGTGGTAATGGCGACTCAGCTGGTGGAAGAGATAGAAAAGGGGCTTCCTTTACAAACTCACAGGGGGCAGCCAGTCCCAGTGCCCCTCCGGATGGCGAAATGGAATGTAGCAGGAACCTCGGAGCAGCAGGCTGGAACAGCAGAGGTGAGCCCACCTGGGGTGGCAAACAAATTGTAGCAAAAACTCCAGAGCTGTGCCAGGAGTCGCGGGATGTCCGGGCAGGCAAGGAGTGTCGGGTAAAGTGTAGCAAAAAACCCAAAGCAGCGGTGGAAAACAGCGGGGCTGGGCAGCAGCAACTGAGAGACACTCCCTCTGGAGGGTGTCGGGGTCCTGGGTTTTCCCCTGAGGCACCCAAGCAGATAGTGAGGGTCCTTTCCACTGAGATTGGGAGTTGAAAAGGTCCCAGTTCAATGGCCGCTCTTACGAGCAAAGGCTCACTCATGGTAAGGCGAAGCAATGAAAGACAGAACTCCGCAGTGGCAGCGAATTCTCCCAGCAGCAGTAGCAGCCCAGCACCAATACCATGATCATCTCATCTCTGGTCCTGAGAGCATGGGATGAGCCCAGCCCCTCACCCTCCAGCCAAAATTTTGTGGCATCTCTGCACTTCCCAAGAGAAAGCTCCCCAGCTAAGAGATTGCAGCCAGCTGCACCCCTTCCCCCCAACTTGGCCACATCCTTTGTCTCTCTTAAATATCCATCATTCTGGTCTCTCAGGCAACAAATGGGAAAAAAACTCCCTAAGAGAAAGAAAGAAAAAGAAAAAGGAACAAATTCTAACCTCCAACACAGGGCCAGCCCAGTTGGCAGATCCTCTGCTGTTGACTGATGAGGTGGCCTTTGCTAAATGTGTATCCCAATGTTTGAAGGTCCCACCACCCATTGCTCTCAGCGTAGTCTTTGACAGTCCATTATATCGTTCAGTCTTTCCAGAGGCTGATGCATGATAGGGAACGTGATATACCCATTCAATGCCACGTTCATTGTCCCAAGTGTCTATGAGGTTATTTTGGAAATGAGTTCCATCTTCTGATTCAATTCTTTCTGGAGTACCATATCACCATAAAACTTGCTTTTCAAGGCCCAGGAAAGTGTTCTGGGCAGTGGTATTGTCACCAAATTCACCAGAAAACTGGAATAAGACTTCTTAACATCAATTTAGTATTTAAGAATGGCATTTATTCAGGCCTGAGGTGGCACGGGGGATAACTCCTAACCTGTGGGAGATGGCTGTTAGGTCCACCCAAATGCCTCCTGTGAGAGGCAGGGATTGGTCAGTGAGATGCATGGACACTATATGATGATTGGATGGGAAGGATTGGATGACAGCCACACAGCCAGTCCATGGCTAGCCCGTGAAATGGAGGGGATAAAAAGGCTTGTTCTCTTGCTAATAAACAGATCTCTGCATGCCATCTCAAGGGGGTCTCGTGCTTTTGCTCCCCAATGCTACACTAACCTTGCATGCACATGTGATTTTACAAGTGTGTTGCTTATATACAGTCACTACATACATATTACAATTTGTCCATTACCATAAAACATTCCCCAAGTTCCGAAACACAGTCCTTGTTTTTTCTATTACTACATTCCTGAGCCAGATGTTATCTTATCTTCCAACCGTCCTTGCTGGGAAAGCAGATTTTGCATGCCTTGTTCCTCTGCTAAAAGTTCATAGGTAAAGAGAAAACGACGAGAGGGAACTCACGGCAGTCTCAATATGAGATATAAAGTAAGCTCCATTTTATTTCACCAAACGAGAAACTTATATACTGTTACAGATGTTTCTAATTATAGATACACACACCTGCAGTCTGCTCTCACACATTCAGGGATCCTCCTGTTAACTCCCTTATTCTTTTCTCATAACACTTCTGACTCCCTAATCTTTCTCATGACATTCTTCCCACAGAACATTCTCAGGCAAACAAACCACTGTAGCTTGTTGGAATTTTACTGAGGCCTGAGAATACTGAAGCCTTGCTCAGGCTTGCTCAGTTAGCATGAGTTTTGCTGGAAAACTGCGTTTTCCAACAGTTCCCCCGTTTCGCTTGTGAGAACAGACGTTGTCTGTTATCAGATTAATTTGCTTTGCTATAAGTAATTCTTATTATTAGAATTGTTATAAATTTACCTAAGGAAATTTCACTAATTATTTAAATATGTTGCCATGGTCTAGAAATTGTCATTGCTGAAAACATTCACTTCACAGGTAAAGCTTAGAGAACCTTTTCCGGACAAGGACTCTAAGTTTACTTGGAAGAAGGTTTAGCTTTTATAAACTCAATTTGGTAAATGAAAATTATTTGATCACATTTTGGTGCAAAATACTTGGGACTCATGGCATGTTTCCCAGCCAGTTAGAACCAAAGCTTGGCCAGAGCTTAGGTGCTAAGTGGAAGGGTTTTCTTAGAACATCTTATAAACAAGCTTTGATTAATATCAAGAAGGAGAGTATCTTAACATGTTACTATTTTTGTAGATAGCTATATAAGGTGAGATGAAATATTTGAAAATAGTAGATATTATTATTTGACTTTAACTAAGAAAGATAAAACTGCAAAGCTTTTGTGAATAATAATATAAACTAACAAATTTAAAACTTAAAATTAATATCACTAAAAATGAATAAAACTTAATCTTAATAAATCTTATTTTAAACTAACAAATTGGACTTAACTATAATGGAATTTAAAATTGATATCACTTTAACAACTTAACTCTAACAAAATTTAAAACTTAACAGAATTTAGAATTAACATCACTTAATATTACTTAACAGAATTTTAACTTTAACAGAACTTACAACTTAATAGAATTTAAATTCACTATTACTTAACTTTAACAGAATCTATGCTTAACTAAAGATACTTAACAGGTAGTTTAAACTATTCAGTATAACTTCACTCACAGGTTTTCATTCACACCTTAAGACTCTCAAGAAATCAAAATCACACTCTCATCAATCAGGCTTCATTTACACATTAAAGCATTTGAAAAGCAAACACTCTCAGTAGGCCTACAACATTCACACATACACACAAATGCTTTAGCAAAATTCAGCTTTCGTTTAAAGCTTTTAGTATTCAAGGTGTTATTATTTTTTTATCAGGATAATATCTTGTTACAATGCTTCTTTATTAGTAAATTGCTGGAAATAGGTTTTGGTCTCGGTGTCAGTGCAGCCAGGCTGAAGGAAGAGCCGATCTGTTCCATTTGCATCAGACTGCTGTTTCTGCTGGCAACGCTGTTGGTTAGTTCTGGTTCGCTGCTGAAGCTGTCAATCATTTCCTCATCCTTGGGGAGGAGTAGAGTTTAGGGTTTCACCACAGACGTCACAGTTGGGGCAGTGAAGGAGGCGTGGATGGCTCGCGGCTCCACCCACCGGGGCACCCTCTGCGACCTCTGTTTTCGCCGTCATTTGACCGGAAACCTCGGTTGGAGCAACTTCCGCCACAGGTCTGTTTGTGGTCCGCAGGCGGCACGCAGTGAAGGGCAGGGGCCGCCGCTGGTTTTGGTCACTGGTCACTTTCTGTTTGTTCTTTTTGTTTCTGCAAGCTTCTGTGCTGTGAGTATCTCTGTTGCAGCGGGAACACCAAACTTTTTCGTTACAGTTCTTTCGTATGTGTTTTTCATTCCCGCATCGGTAACATCGGGATGATTTCTGGTTACTCTGTTTCTTTACCCGCGATATCTGAGCTCGTTCTAACATAGTATTCAATTGTTCTGGCAAAAGTCCAACAGTGACTCTCAAACAAAGCAGCTAAGATGTTTTTCATTGTAAAGTTGCCAAACTCTGTGATACATTGAAACAGGAACAGATTTTTCATCCAATCGAGTAACTTTGTATTCTCGGCTGTCGGCACCGCGGGAGAACTACTATTCTCCCCCCCCCTCCCTGGCGGGGGGGGCTTCCCCGGCTGCTGTGCCGCGGCCGAAGTTTTACGCATATCAAAAGCGGCACAGTAACTCACAGGTTTTTCTCTGCTCAATGCGGGTGCTATGTCCTGCGCCGTGAGCCACGCAAGGTTTTGCTTTGTGGCATGTATCTGTAAGCAGGCCACGACTTCACTCCATGATTTGCCAAGCTTTCTTGCAATTTTATCACAGTCCAAAAGCAAAACAGCTCCGTAATTCAACCACTCTCCCACACTGAATACTGTAATAGGATTTGTAAAAAATCCATAAGCTTGTCCCACTGCCATCAGGCCAGCCAAATGTAACAGGCTACTTTTACTGAGTTCGTGCTTTTCTAAAAAGCATAACAATAAAATTTGGGCTACCTCTGATTCCATTGTGGTCCAGCTGGTTTTCAGGGTCCTGGTCAACACCGTCTAAGCACTCTATTGAAGCTCGCAGTTGCCAGAGTTCTGTGCAGTTCACCGAAGTATAGCCCTCACGGTAGGCAGGTCCTATTCGGCCTGTGTCTGCAGGATCTTCCCCGGTTCGGGCGAAGATTTTGACACACCATCGCTGCACGCTCCGGCGCCTCTCCGTTCCCGCCGCTCTCAGAAGCAAGGTCGTAAAACTCCGCTGTTAGGGTCCGTAGTCGTCGGAGTCACCATTTAAAGAGAAAACGACGAGAGGGAACTCACGGCAGTCTCAATATGAGATATAAAGTAAGCTCCATTTTATTTCACCAAACGAGAAACTTATATACTGTTACAGATGTTTCTAATTATAGATACACACACCTGCAGTCTGCTCTCACACATTCAGGGATCCTCCTGTTAACTCCCTTATTCTTTTCTCATAACACTTCTGACTCCCTAATCTTTCTCATGACATTCTTCCCACAGAACATTCTCAGGCAAACAAACCACTGTAGCTTGTTGGAATTTTACTGAGGCCTGACCATGCTGAAGCCTTGCTCAGGCTTGCTCAGTTAGCATGAGTTTTGCTGGAAAACTGCGTTTTCCAACACATAGGCACAGTAAAAATTGAATTAACCCTTTTGGTATCAGCATGGGGCACAGGGTATGTTTCCAGCGATCCAGTGGTTGCTTCCATCATTGTAAGCACATGGCACTTGCCATCACGGGTTTGGGGGAGTGTGATATAGTCAATCTGCTAGGCCTCGCCATACTTATATTTCAGCCATTGTCCACCATACCAAAGAGGCTTTAACCTGCTTGGCCTGTTTAATTGCAGAGCATGTTTCACATTCATGGGTAATCTGTGCGATAGTGTCCATAGTCAAGTCCACCCCTTAATCACGAGCCCACCTATATTTTGCATGTCTTCCTTGATGTCCCGAGGTGTCATGGGCCCACTGAGCTAGAAATAATTCACCCTTGTGTTGCCAATCCAAATCCACCTGACCAACTCCAGTCTTAGTGGCCTGATCCACCCGCTGGTTGTTGTGATGTCCTTCACCAGCCAGCTTGTGGTGGTTTTGATTGGCCCAAATATCAGTAAAGTATTTTTAACATCTAGGAAAAATTTGGACCCCTCAGAAGCTGTTGTGGTAGGCCTGAAAAAGTGTCTGAGGGGTGGGGAGTGGCACAAAGATGGCTCCTGTGTGTCCTGAGTGTAAGTTCTGGAAGTTTTTACATCAAGTCGAGCAGAGCCAATCTCTGATGGCTCTGAAAGTGATGGACATGCTACCGGCCAAGTTTGGGCCAATTGGAGGTGTTGGTTATGCCTCTGTGAAAACATATTTAAGAAGAAATCAAAACAAGCAGGCACGCATTGCTTCCACTTCTTTATAGTTGGAGGAAGAGGAGGTGGAGGTGAAAATATGTGAGGGAGAACAGCATGGAAATTGCCAAGGTCAGTAAAGAAGGGGGGGAAGGGGTGCTCCAGTGCTCCCGGCACGGGAGCTGAAAACTTTCTGCTAGCCGTGGTGAAAGCTATGGGGGAGCAAGAAGTTTCCCCTGCAGCCCATGGAGTCCATGAGGATGCAGAAATTCACCCACAGCTCACTCCAGAGGAGCAGGTGGATGCCTGGAAAAGACTGTAAACCAGTAGGAGTCTCATCTAAGAGTTAAAACTACAAAAAGCCTTGACTAGGAGAGAAAGGCCTTGCTCCTGGCATGGAAGCAGCCTGGCCTCAGCTTGGGAGAGTCTGCACAGCACCGTATAGACAAAAAGACTCATGTTGCAGCAGAATTCGGGTGGGATGTTGCTCGTGAGATTGGACCCATGCCAAAGAAGTTCCCAGAAGACTGTGTCTCGTGGGAAAAAACCCTGTGGCTAAGTAGAGACCCCTTCTCCCTGACTAGACTGACCAGAGAACCCCTCTCACCCTGCCCCCTGTCTGTGTTGCTGGTTTGGAAAGAGAGAAAGGGGGGGTGAGTACAGAGACTGCTTCTTAAGAGGGTGGGGGTGAGAGCAGAAAAACTGTCTGGAGAGAGAGAGAAACAAGTAGAAATAAAGAGTATTTGTAGCAGAAGAATTGTAGTGATGAATAAATTTGAGAATCTGCTCTGTAGACTGAAAAGAAACCCTACACCCTGCTGTAAGAATAGACTCCGTGGGGTTTAGTTATGGGGATAAAATTAGGGACAAGAGATCTCTAAAGATGAGTTTTAGAACGTGAGGGTTTATTGCGAAAGAGCGTGAGCATGAGAGGCCTGCTGGGCTGCAAGATGCAGCCCAAAGCAGGCCAGAGAAAAGAGAGAGAGGGAGAGAGAGCAGAAAGAAGAGAGTAAAAGAGGGCGATTTGCTGTTTACAATGCAATAAATCATCTTCTCTGTTGAATATTCTAATTCCCTTTAACCAATCTAAGACAAGCTACAAACTCTACAGCATTTACATACAACCTATAAGAATCATCACATTACCATACGGGGTCATTTTTCAAATCTTAAAAAAGCTTCTTTTTGGGATCTCTACCAGGCAGGTAGGGTCTGCTCTGACCTTTGGACTTGCCTGGGCAGAGGGCATTGTTCTATCAAGAAGGGGTATCACCTTCCATGGCTATACCATTGTTCTTTAGTTACTCTACTGTGGCTAGCACAGGTCTTTCCCATGAGAATTCCTTTTGTGTTTTATAAATAAAGATAAAGTTTGGATGTTATTAAAAACAGTGTCCCAAGATTTGGACGATGCAGGCCTGGCCAATCAGGCCTAGGGGGAGGTTTCTGACTGACCAATCTGGGTGACCTTTGAAAACTCTATATATATGATGAAATCAAAACAATAAAGGTCTTTCCTTCTTGCCACTGAGAACTGGGTTCTTTTCTCTGCTAGCGGCTCACAGCGACACTCTACAACTCGAACCTTGTCTTCATTTCAATCTCGCTCATATTTTCCATGTTCTCAGCATCTTTTGCAAGGTAATCATATCTATAAGGCTTTCCTATTTCATCTTCCCCAACACCCTGCCTCCCTACCCGGCTTGTGGATTGTAAAGGAGGAAAGGGGGTGAATACTATAAGTTCGTAAGAGGGAGGGGGGAGTGAACAAAAACTGTATTAAAAGTTTATTTTTACCTTGCATTTATCCTCCAAATCTGTTAGGTAATTAAAACACTTTTTACAACTTTAAGCTTGAAGCCTGCCTGCCCTTTTTCTTTTTCGTGCGTCCTTCTGGCAATGTCCTATCTAAAACCCATGACATTTTTGGTGGCCCATACGGGGAAAGAGTCATGAGTGTTTTGAGATAAAAACACTGACCAAGAAAAGTTATAGGCAAGCAAGAATTAAGTTCTGTTTTAAAGTAGAATTGTAGAAGAAGTCCTAAGAGTGGATTTATTCTATGTAGCATGTTGATTTTAATGATTCTTAAATATGTGTTTTGCAGAAGCGAGGGGTGGAATGTAGTAGTTTTGATTGGCCCAAACATCAGTAAAGTATTTTTAACATCTAGGAAAAATTTGGACCCCTCAGAAGCTGTTGTGGTAGGCCTGAAAAAGTGTCTGAGGGGTGGGGAGTGGCACAAAGATGGCTCCTGTGTGTCCCGAGTGTAAGTTCTGGAAGTTTTTACATCAAGTCGAGCAGAGCCAATCTCTGATGGCTCTGAAAGTGATGGACATGCTACCGGCCAAGTTTGAGCCAATTAGAGGTGTTAGTTACGCCTCTGTGAAAACATATTTAAGAAGAAATCAAAACAAGCAAGCACGCACTTCTTTCACTTCTTTGTAGTTAGAGGAAGAGGAGGTGGAGGTGAAAATATGTGAGGGAGAACAGCATGGAAATTGCCAAGGTCAGTAAAGAAGGGGGGGAAGGGGTGCTCCAGTGCTCCCGGCACGGGAGCTGAAAACTTTCTGCTAGCCGTGGTGAAAGCTATGGGGGAGCAATAAGTTTCTCCTGCAGCCCATGGAGTCCATAAGGATGCAAAAATCCACCCACAGCTCACTCCAGAGGAGCAGGTGGATGCCTGGAAAAGACTGTGAACCAGTAAGTCTCTTCTAAGAGTTAAAACTACAAAAAGCCTTGACTAGGAGAGAAAGACCTTGCTCCTGGCATGGAAGCAGCCTGGCCTCGGCTTGGGAGAGTCTGCACAGCATCCTATAGACAAAAAGACTCATGTTGCAGCAGAATTCGGGCGGGATGCTGCTCGTGAGATTGGACCCATGCCAAAGAAGTTCCCAGAAGACTGTGTCTCGTGGGAAAAAACCCTGTGGCTAAGTAGAGACCCCTTCTCCCTGACTAGACTGACCAGAGAACCCCTCTCACCCTGCCCCCTGTCTGTGTTGCTGGTTTGGAAAGAGAGAAAGGGGGGGTGAGTGCAGAGACTGCTTCTTAAGGGGGTGGGGGTGAGAGCAGAAAAACTGTCGGGAGAGAGAGAGAAACAAGTAGAAATAAAGAGTATTTGTAGCAGAAGAATTGTAGTGATGAATAAATTTGAGAATCTGCTCTGTAGACTGAAAAGAAACCCTACACCCTGCCTCCCTACCCAGCTTGTGGATTGTAAAGGAGGAAAGGGGGTGAATACTATAATTTCGTAAGAGGGAGGGGGGAGTGAACAAAAACTGTATTAAAAGTTTATTTTTACCTTGCATTTATCCTCCAACTCTGTTAGGTAATTAAAACACTTTTTGCAACTTTAAGCTTGAAGCCTGCTTGCCCTTTTTCTTTTTCGTGCGTCCTTCTGGCAATGTCCTATCTAAAACCCAGGACACCAACTCTTGAGTACGTGAGCATCTACGTGATGTGCCTTCACAACCAGGTTCTTCACCCGGGCAGAAATATCTTGCTTCAGTGCAGCAGCCCAGATGGGTTTACCCCTATGCTGCCAGTTATTCTGCTTCCATTGCTGGAACCACCCCCACAGGGTATTTGGCACCATCCATGATTTAGTATTATTATTGGCCATTTTTCACATTAAGCAATGTCTAAGGCCAACTGGATGGCTTTCACCCCTGCAAATGGACTCAATTCACCTTCTCCTTCAGCAGTTTCTGTGACTTGTCATTGGGGACTCCATACAGCTGCTTTCCATTCCAAATCTTTCCCACAAGAGGCAGGATCCATCAGTAAACAGGGCATATTGCTTCTCACTTTCTGGTAATTTATTATATAGTGGGGCCTTTTCAGCATGTATTACCTCCTCCTCTGGTGAAATTCCAAAATCTTTGCCTTCTGGACAGTCCATGATCACTTCTAAGATTCCTGGATAACTGGGATTTCTTTTTTGAGCTCGTGTGATCAGTGTGTCCCACTTACTCCATGTAGCATCTGTTTCACGATGTGCAGAGAAGACCCTCTCTTTGAACATCCAACCCAACATGGGTAGTCAAGGTGCCAGGAGGAGCTGTGTTTCAGTATCAGTCACCTCTGAAGTGGCTTGGACACCTTCATAAGCTACAATTATCTCCTTTTCAGTTGGAGTATAGTGGGCTTCAGATCCTCTGTATCCCCAAATGCACAACCCTAGAGGTCGACCTGGAGTCTTCCCTGGTACTTTCTGCCAGAGGCTCTAGGTAGGGCCATTCTCCCCAGCTGCAGTATAAAGCACATTTATTAACATCTTGCCCTGTTTGGACTGGCCCAACAGCTAGAGCATGAACTATCTCCTGTTTGATTTGTTCAAAGGCTTGTCGCTGCTCAGGGCCCCATTTGAAATCAGTTTTTTCCGGGTCAATTGATAGAGAGAGTTGACAATCAGACTGTAATTTGGAATGTGCATTCTCCAAAATCCCACAACACCTAAAAAAGCTTGTGTTTCTTTCTTGTTAGTTGGTGAAGACATCCCCATTATCTCATTAATAACATCCATTGGGATCTGATGACATCCATCTTGCCATTTTATTCCTAAAAACTGGATCTCCTGTGCAGGTCCCTTTACCTTACTTTGTTTTATGGCGAGACAAGCTTTCAGAAGAATTTGGACTGTTTTCTTTTGTTTCTCAAAAACTTCTGCTGTATTTTCCCACACAATGATACCATCAATATATTGCAGGTGTTCTGGAGCTTTGCCTTGTTCCAGTACAGTCTAAATCAGTCCATGGGAGACGGCAGGGCTGTGTTTCCACCCCTGGGGTAGTCAGTTTTGGGTGTACTGGGCACCCCTCCAAGTGAAAGCGAACTGTGGCCTGCACTCTGCTGCCAAAGGGATTGAGAAAAACTCATTAGCAATATCAGTTGTGGCACGACTTGTCTGCCTTTGATTCAAGCTCATATTGAAGATCCAACATGTCTGGTACAGCAGTACTCAGAGGCAACATGACTTCATTCAGGCCATGATAGTCTGCTCTCAGCCTCCATTCCCCATTAGACTTTTGCACTGGCCATATGGGGCTGTAAAAGTGTGAGCAGGTCCTGCTGATTCCTCCTTTGCTCTCCAGGTGACAAATTAGTTTACGGATGGGAGTTACAGAGTCTCAGTTGGTGCAGTACTGCCTCCGGTGCACAGTCCGTGCACCCAATCTTCACACACTCTTCACATGTCCTGCATGTGCCTCTTGGTCCAACGGTGATTTCCAGTCTGGGGTCTTCTAACACCACATTGGATTCTTTCTCCATGTCCTTGTGGGCAGGCCATTAACTGCTCTTATCTTTCAGCTTGGGCCAGCTGTGTAATTCTGTACCAAGGTCTCAACCTTTTTCTGAAGGTATCCAGTCTTTCTCTGTTTCTTCCCATCTAGCCATCAGAGTTCATTTAAAGTTTACCTACACCAACTTTTGAGCAGGGCCCACTCATTCTAAGCTGTAAGCAAGTTACAATTACATTTAAACCTACACAACTGATTTCTAATGAGCTCTTGTTTTTTTATGAACAGCCTTGGATACTTATTTTTCCTGCCTGAATAACAACCCAGGTGGAACAACACTTCTGTTATTGAAATTTCAAAGAAACTTACTGACCTTAATTGCAGCCAGGGTGGAAAATTGCTATGACTAAAGCCAACTCTCTTGCGACCCTATAAATAATAGCCTTGAGTGAGACCTTTTGAGCTCCCCTGGACTGCAACGGGCTGTGACCAGCAACCTCTCTCTGAGTGGGATGTCTCTCAGAGCCAGCAAACTCTCAAGTTTGTTATGCTTGGAGGATCACTGCTGAATGCTGCTGACAGAGCCTGGGCTGATACCCCCACTCCTCAAGGCTCAACCTTTCACCCAATGAGGTGCAAAAGCATTTGATGTGAGTACTTCACTGAACTCGAGGGGAATTCTTCACAGGTATACCTTGTACATATCCCTTTAGGTATGTGTGTGTGCAAGTGTGAATATGTTATAGCAAATGTACTATGAATACTGCTCTCTTAGTGTCCTAGGTTGCAATATAGATGTAGTTAAGTATTCTATTACCACCAGCTGTGGGCCGTTAGCTGCTATCACCTGCTAATGACCCACCCCGGATGACAGGCAATGGGCCATCAGGGACCCACCGTGTGACTCATGGACTTATCTCATCCCATTGTGGGATACTCTGCCCAGGAGGGAGGAGCCAGGTGTTCCCACCTGGATATAACCTGGCCTTGGAAATGCCTGAGCTAGCCCTGTCTACTGGGTTCCCAGAGGACAAGAGCTACCACTGGATCTTCAGCTGGAGACTGGACCTTCACAGGATCACTGCTTCAACTGGACTACTTCAGTTGGACTGCTACCACCACCCTAACAGGGTGTTAGGTTGTATCTGACTTTGTCAGTGCTTTTCCTTGTATTATTTCACTTATTTTTAATTTCAATCCTGACTTGTGATCTCCCACTGGTTTGTTTTTGAACCAATACATATTTTGGCCCCCAACGTGGGGCACGACCTGGGGAAACTCAGAAATCCTATCACCATGATGCTCAGCTTATCTATATGGGTACTGTATCTCGCTCTCTATATTTTTCCTCAAATGGAAAATTATCTGCCCGTCGTATTGCTCCTGTTACGATCAGGGCATGGCATGAAAATGGCTCTATTGCTTTATTATGCCTATTGCATGGTAACCTGTGAGGCAATGAATGCCATTCGTTATATATACTCGACTTTGTCTGCCTGGCCTAACCTGAGCTGCTACGTCTGGGACTTCCTCAGCAATCGCACCCACCCTCTGGGGCTAGGAGGAGAGAGCGGTTTCTTCCAGCATTTCAGGCCAGGCACAGCCATCTTTGACAATATTGAGTTCTCTCTGGATGCTAAAGATAGCATCATCTTCCTGTCAGTTCTGTTTTCTTTTTTCTCTGCGACCAGCACCGTGTACCTCATGCTGAAGAACAGAACAATACTTTGTCTTCTTGAGGAGGAGAAACTAAGCAAATCAGCAGGCAAGAGGAAAAGAACCAAAGGAGCAGTCGACGTCTCAACACAGACCATCACCAAATCAGAACGGTTGAAGCCGGTAGCAGTTGCCCCCGTCCAGAAAAAGAAATCAAAGAGCAAATCAGTCCGCATAGCGACTGACGAGGATGCGGCAGGACCATCACACTCAGCAGAAGAGACAGAGCCAGAGATCATCACTTGCTCTCTATCCCTGGGGGAGCTGCGGGACCTACGGAGGGAATTCACCCGGCAGGCGAATGAGTCCATCTTAACCTGGCTGCTCCGCATCTGGGATGCTGCCGCTAATGACACCATTCTGGACGGAAGTGAGGCCAGGCAACTGGGATCCCTGTCCCAGGATGTGGTTATTGACCAGGGGATTGGGAAAACCCAGGAAACTCTCAGCCTCTGGCGGAGATTGCTGGCGAGTGTACGGGACAGATACCTGTGCAAAGAAGACCTCCAGATGCACCAAAGAAAATGGAACACAATAGAACAAGGTATCCGATGCCTGAGGGAATTGGCCGTGCTAGAGATCATTTTCTCGGACAACGAGAGATTCCCCAAGAGCCCAGATAATGTCCAGTGCACTTCACAAATGTGGCTAAGATTCATGCGGCTCGGACCAGAGATATACTCTTGTTACCTGGCAACACTGCAGTGGAGGGAAGGCGAAGACAAGGTGGGTGTGTTAACAAACAAACTGAGAATTTACGAGGACACTGTCACCGCTCCACTACGCACCCATGTCTCATCAGTGGAAACAAACCTGGCTGAGCAAGTCCGGAGCTTGATTGAAGAGAGCCACCAGAAACTAAGGAAAGAGTTCAAAGAAGGATTTTTCCATGCCACACCGAAACCAACCAGAGTCTCTGCCATCAGGAGCAGACATCCCCCAGCCAGGGAAAGAAGACAAACTCCACGACGTGACCTCTGGTTTTTCCTACAGGAGCATGGGGAAGACATGAGGAAGTGGGATAGGAAACCCACCTCCTCCTTAGCAGCCCGGGTACGTGAATTGAAAAGAGAAACATCCACTTCAGGAGGCTCATCTAGGTACAACACTGCCCCAGTCTCTTGTGGACAGAACCCCAGACAGAATGGAAATGACAATATGACTGATCCTCTTGAAGGGACCTCAGGAACACATTTACAGGAGGAGTGCATCATGCACCAAAAACAGGATTAGAGGAGCCCTGCCTCTAGCCAGGTAGAGGAAAGGGATAATCGGATCTATTGGACTGTGTGGATCCGATGGCCTGGCACGTCTGACCCACAAAGATACACGGCTTTGGTTGATACCGGCGCTCAATGCACCCTGATGCCATCCAGGTATGTGGGGACTGAATCCATTTCTATTTCTAGGGTGACAGGAGGATCCCAGCAGCTGACTGTACTGGAAGCTGAAGTAAGTTTAACTGGGAATGACTGGCAGAAACACCCCATTGTGACTGGTCCAGATGCCCCATGCATCCTTGGCATAGATTATCTCAGGAGTGGATATTTCAAAGACCCAAAGGGACATCGCTGGGCTTTTGGGATAGCAGCCGTAGAGACGGAAGACATAAGACAACTGAATACCCTGCCTGGTCTCTCAGACAACCCATCTGCTGTAGGACTACTGAGAATTGAAGAACAGTGGGTACCAATCGCTACAGCAACAGTGCACTGCCGGCAATACCGCACAGACAGAGACTCTGTGGCCCCCATCCATAAGATGATTCGGGAACTGGAGAGCCAAGGGGTGGTCAGCAAGGCTCACTCACCCTTTAACAGCCCTATATGGCCGGTGCGTAAGTCCAGTGAAGAATGGAGACTGACAGTGGATTACCGTGGCCTGAATGAAGTCACACCACCACTGAGTGCTGCTGTACCGGACATGTTGGAACTTCAGTACGAGCTGGAATCCAAGGCAGCAAAGTGGTATGCGACCATCGACATTGCCAATGCCTTTTTCTCCATTCCTCTGGCAGCAGAGTGCAGACCTCAGTTTGCTTTCACCTGGAGGGGCGTGCAGTACACCTGGAACCGACTGCCCCAGGGGTGGAAGCACAGTCCCACCATCTGCCATGGACTGATCCAGGCTGCACTGGAAAAGGGTGAGGCTCCAGAACATCTGCAGTATATTGATGACATCATTGTGTGGGGGGACACAGCAACGGAAGTATTTGGGAAAGGAGAGAAAATCATCAGAACTCTCCTGGAAGCCGGCTTTGCCATCAAGAAGAGCAAAGTCAAGGGACCTGCCCGAGAGATCCAGTTCCTGGGAGTGAAGTGGCAAGACGGACGGCATCAGATTCCTTCTGAGGTCATCAATAAGATCACCTCAATGTCTCCACCAACCAACAAGAAGGAGACGCAAGCCTTCCTAGGCTCCATAGGCTTTTGGAGAATGCACATCCCTGAGTACAGCCAGATTGTGAGTCCTCTCTACCTCATAACCCGCAAGAAGAACGATTTCCACTGGGGCCCTGAACAGCAGCAAGCCTTCACCCAGATCAAACAGGAGATCGCTCATGCGGTAGCCCTGGGACCAGTCAGGACAGGACCAGAGGTAAAGAATGTGCTTTACTCTGCAGTTGGGAGCCATGGCCTGCCCTGGAGCCTTTGGCAGAAGGTGCCCGGTGAGACTCGAGGACGACCACTGGGATTCTGGAGTCGAAGTTACAGAGGGTCTGAAGTCAACTACACTCCCATCGAGAAAGAAATCTTGGCAGCTTACAAAGGAGTCCAAGCCGCCTCAGAGGTGATCGGCACAGAAACACAACTTCTCCTTGCACCCCGACTGCCAGTGCTGGGGTGGATGTTCAAGGGAAGGGTTCCCTCTACCCACCATGCTACTGATGCCATGTGGAGCAAATGGATTGCCCTCATCACGCAGCGCGCCCGTATTGGAAACCCGAATCGCCCTGGGATTCTGGAAATTATAACAAACTGGCCTGAAGGTGAGACTTTTAAATTATCTTCAGAAGAAGCAGAGGAGCAAGTAACACGTGCCGAGGAAGCACCCCCGTATAACGAGCTGCCGGAGAGTGAAAGACGCTATGCCCTCTTCACCGATGGTTCCTGCCGAATTGTAGGCGCAGATCGGAAATGGAAAGGTGCAGTATGGAGCCCCACATGACAAGCTGTACAGGCTACTGAGGGACAAGGTGGATCGAGTCAGGTCGCAGAGCTTAAAGCCATCCAACTGGCTTTGGATATTGCCGAACGAGAGAAATGGCCAAGGCTCTATCTCTACACCGACTCTTGGATGGTAGCCAATGCACTGTGGGGATGGTTAGATCGCTGGAGAAAGGCTAACTGGCAGCGCAGAGGAAAACCCATCTGGGCCGCTGAGATTTGGCAGGACATTGCCACCCGGGCAGAAAAGCTGACTGTGAAAGTTTGACACGTGGATGCACATGTACCTAAGAGTCGGGCTAATGAAGAGCATCGTAACAACGAGCAGGTGGACCGAGCTGCCAAGGTGAAATTGTCACAGGTGGATCTGGACTGGCAGCACAAAGGAGAGTTATTTCTAGCTCATTGGGCCCATGATGCCTCTGGTCATCAAGGGAGAGATGCGACATACAGGTGGGCTCGTGACCGAGGGGTGGACTTGACCATGGACAACATCTCACAGGTCATCCGCAGCTGTGAGACCTGCGCTGCAATCAAACAGGCCAAGCGGGTGAAGCCTCTGTGGTATGGTGGACGATGGTCAAAGTACAGGTATGGGGAAGTATGGCAAGTTGACTACATCACACTTCCCCAAACCCGCCAAGGAAAGCGCTACATGTTGACCATGGTGGAAGCAACCACAGGATGGTTAGAGACCTACCCTGTGCCTCATGCTACTGCCCGGAACACCATCTTGGGTCTGGAAAAGCAAGTCCTGTGGAGACATGGTACCCCTGAGAGAATCGAGTCTGACAATGGAACCCATTTCAAGAATGGCCTCATAAGCACCTGGGCTAGAGAACACGGAATTGAATGGATATACCACATCCCCTATCATGCACCAGCTGCCGGGAAAGTTGAACGGTGCAATGGACTACTTAAGACAACTTTGAAGGCACTTGGTGGGGGAACCTTCAAAAATTGGGGACTGAACTTGGCAAAGGCCACCTGGATGGTTAACACAAGAGGCTCTATCAATCGAGCCGGTCCTGCCCAGTCCAAACCTTTGCACACAGTGGATGGAGATAAAGTCCCTGTGGTACACATAAGAGGTTTTTTAGGAAAAACTGTTTGGATTAGTCCCACCTCAGGCAAAGGCAAGCCCATCCGTGGGGTTGTTTTTGCCCAAGGACCTGGTTATACTTGGTGGGTGATGCAGGCAGATGGGGAAACCCATTGTGTACCACAAGGAGACCTTATCTTAAGTGAGAACTCTGTAGATGGTAATAGAATAAGGGGTGGATAATGTCCTAGGTTGCAATATAGATGTAGTTAAGTATTCTATTACCACCAGCTGTGGGCCGTTAGCTATTATCAGCTGCTAATGACCCACCCCGGATGACAGACAATGGGCCATCAGGGACCCACCGTGTGACTCATGGACTTATCTCATCCCATTGTGGGATACTCTGCCCAGGAGGGAGGAGCCAGGTGTTCCCACCTGGATATAACCTGGCCTTGGAAATGCCTGAGCTAGCCCTGTCTACTGGGTTCCCAGAGGACAAGAGCTACCACTGGATCTTCAGCTGGAGACTGGACCTTCACAGGATCACTGCTTCAACTGGACTACTTCAGTTGGACTGCTACCACCACCCTAACAGGGTGTTAGGTTGTATCTGACTTTGTCAGTGCTTTTCCTTGTATTATTTCACTTTTTTTTAATTTCATTCTTGACTTGTGATCTCCCACTGGTTTGTTTTCGAACCAATACACTTAGATTCTTGTGTATGTTAGATTCATAAGTAAAGTAGGCCTATAGGTGAGTTACTGTTGCTCTCCTAGTAAATTCTATAGACTCTTTTGTTAAATTGTTTAAATTAGGCTATTGATTAAGTGCTGTTAAGTGTTGTTAAAACCTTTAGGCCTAAACTGTTGGTCAAGTCTGGGGCTTAGTTTAGCTAGGGGATCTATTCTGAACCTTGTGACTCAATAGCAGGGTCTCCCTTATTTCTTTTTATACTTACCCTTTCCTATCCTTAACCTTTTTTTGTCCCCAGCATCCACATAGATAATTTTTGGTTGATTTTAGTTTTGGATTAATTTTTTTAGATTTTAGTCTGATTTTTCTCTGTGTGCTTTAACCATCTAGTAAGTAGTAGAGTGAACCTTGCCAATGAATGCAGCAGCTTGAAAAAATAACAAACACGAACCTCCTCTCTCTTCTGGCAGGATTCATCTTTATTACACACACTTCCATATTTATGTGTTTCTTCTGTGTACAAGTTTTGGGAAAGTGGCAGCAGGAAAGGCAAAACAACCACACAGAACCAAGCACCCATGGAGTGACATTTTTTCTCTTTTATCACACATGCATGCACACACATACACACACACCTGTGGTGTTAAACACATGATCCCCACAATGGTATGGGGAAGACACTTTATTGCAAAAATACAGGGTTCTTAAACTGTTAGTTTGTTATGAGTTTACATACTTGTGAGGCACAACAAATGTGCTTAACCAACCACCATAGACCACGATAGGAACAGGCATCAGATGTAACCAACCATGAGCCCCACGGTAAGAGCATTTATTGCTTCTAATAATTGTTTTACAATTATGTAACTTGTTTTTCACCTCTAGTTTAGCTGAGTCATTCCCAGAATGCTTTTCTAGTTAGCCAAAGTAACAGAAGTGAGCAAGGGTTTTACAAGGGCAGCAAGGTCCTCACTTTGCAAGCCCTTTCTGCTCCGCAACAAAGCAGCACACTTGATCATTGGGCCCTGACAGCGGCCCAGCTCGGGTCATTGTCACATTCTCCTTGCTCCTAATAAAATTCATTCTTCATCAGTTCATGTCATTCCTGTTCCTTTACTTCCTGCAGCATACAATTTACACCACAGATGATTTTTCCCTCAAGGTTAAATCTCCTTGAGGCACACACCGGGTCTCCCCATCTTTGTGCATTACGCACCAAGTATACCCAGGTCCCTGGGCAAAGACAATCCCACTAATGGGTTTGCCTTTTGCCATGGGAGGAGAAATCCACACAGACTTCCCCAGCCACTTCCCTATGTGTAGTACGGGGATCTTATCTCCTCCCACAGTATGTAGGGGTTTAGTTTGGGCAGGACCAGGTTGGTTAGCAGATCCCCTGGTGTTGACCAGCCAGGTGGCTTCTGCTAAGTTTGCATCCTGATGCTTCCATGCCCCATTACCTAACACTCTTATCATAGTCTTCAGCAGACCATTATACCTATCAATCTTCCCAGAGGCGTGTGGGTGATAAGGGATGTGATATATCCACTCAATGCCATGTTTCTTTGCCAAGAATTTATGAGGTTTTTTTCAGAAGTGAGTCCCATTGTCTAAATTCTCTCTGGGATACCATGTCACCACAAAATGTGTCTCTCAAGGCCTAAGATGGTGTTTCAAGCAGTGGCATGTGGCTGCACAAGGCCTCTCTTGAGAAATTCTCCTTTATCATGCGAAGTATGAGAAACATAAGGGCTGAACACCTGCTGTTTTTCCTGATCTGTTTTGGCTTAAGAACAGAGTGTGTTTGGAATTGCGTGTTGTAGGACTTCAGCAAATCACCCCGGGGGGTGGGTGATCACTGTCCAATCACCTATGAGTTTTACCATATATAAAGACAAATTACCACAATAAACTTCTGCTGCTTTGACGGAACTGGGTCGTGTGCTACATTTCGGGTACAACAGCGACATCTGGTGACCCGGCGTGTACTACACGCACCATCTCGGAGGTACGGAACAAACCCCCCCCCTCTCCCCCCCCCCGCCCGCCTCGGGGATCAGGAGAAAAATGGAAGGTTCTGTCCCAGAAGACGGCGTGGTGCTGTCGGCCCTGAAAGATACCTGGGCCAGTCCAGGGGCCAAGTTGTGGGAGCGCTCGGTGCGTGCCATCTTGGACTGGGCTGTGGCGCACGGCTTCCCCAAGGTCTTAGAGACCGCCCCGATACAGGGATGTGGTTACAGCTCGGGGATGAACTGTGGCGTGAGCTGACATATGGGGACCCGAAAATGGTGCGTTTATATCGTACATGGCGACGGGTCTTGGACTCCTTAAGAGAACAGGAAGCGCATATGGGGCGAGAGGATGCCTCTCTCTGTCTAGACTACTGGATCTCGGCCGGCAACAGCCGGTCTGAGGAGTCCCTGCCTCCGGCTGCGTCAGCCATGGCAGACGGACCCGTGCAGCGAAAGTATGCCTCGCCACGGTACTACGTCCCGCCGAAATACCCGTCTCCCGTGGAATAGCTCGCAGAGATGTTGAAACAGGAGGGGAGCGAACACCACTCCTCGGCAGCTGCCTCTGCAGCACTCCCGGGGTCTGCTCCACGCCCGCCCACTCTGACCAGAGTGGCGGGGCCCGCCGGCTCTGCGCAGACGCGCATGCCAAGGTCCCCGCAGGTGCCACTCGCCCTCTCGGACCGGCTTCTTACGGATATCTCGCGGCAGCTTACCGGGGTATCTCAGCAGTTGGCGGCACTACCAGAGGCCTTTTTGCAAGCGGCCTCCGACCCGCGGCGGCATGAGCTGGAAGCGCCCGCTCTGGCAACCCGGAAGGCAGAAGTGGTGCATCCTGCTACGAAAGCGGAAGCATCGGGGCATCCCACGACTAAAGTGGAAGCAACAGCAGGTATGCCGGTGAACCCCAGGCAGAATACGCCAGTCCCAGCGACAGTTCCAGTGGCAGAGGCGATCCCAGCGCAGCACGCCGACCTGGCCGCTTCTATGCTGGCGCAGCAGACGGCTCTGATTGACGGTATGCCAGTGCAGCTAGCAGGACCCCACAACACTCCACCTGTATCGCTGCCTCCTCCGCACTCCACTCCGAGCTCCGCTGCCGTGCTGCCTCTCGGTTCAACGTCTACACCCGGCCAAACTCTGTCATTCGTGATAGGGCTCACGGAGAAACCCCGGTCTTATGACTCAGACAGCGATGTAGACGACGCGCTTGCTCCAGGGCGGAAAGCTGCGGTGGCAGGGCGACGAAAGAAACGCCTGCTACAGAACCACCCTTGGACATTCTCAGACTGTACAGTGACGGTGCGCCCAAGATATCCCAGGCGTTTCTGGGAATCGGTAAAGTTGGGCGCTCTAGAGGCGGGAGATTGGAGACTTTTGGAAAGAATGGGGATGCCAGACCAGACAGGAGAATCTATGGGGAATCAGGTGGCTTCTACAGCGCCTCTAGGAGGTGTACCAGCAGATCAAGGTGATGCCCAAGCCTTTCCTGTGTTCAACGCTCTCCCGAATTCGGGTCAGGAAGACAAGCATGTTATTGCATGGAAAGTGGTTCAAAAATTACAAACAAAAATAGTGCCATATGGCCTTTGATCGCCTGAAGTAATGCAAATTATTAGAGTGATGAATACTGACCTGCTTGCTCCATTCGATATTAAGCATTTGGGTCAAGTTCTGTTTCAACCTTTACAATTTGAAGTTTTTGAGAATAACTGGAAAAAACTGGCTGAAAAACATGCATTACAGAATATGCACTTGCCTTCTGAATACCCTAGACATGCAGTTGGGGTGGATGCCTTTATGGGAACTAATTATTTTTCTAACCCCGACCTCCAGGCTACTTGGGGTCCTGGAGCAGGCCCAAAAGGCTCGGTATGGGACCCATCATAAAAACCATAGACATGGCTGCCCCAAAACACGGTATTCAAAAATATCTCAGGGGCAGTCTGAGCATTTCCTGTCTTTTGTAGAAAAAGTAGCGGCAGCCCTGGAAAAGCAGGTGGAAGATGATTCATTGAGACAGATATTGTGCAAACAGTTGGCAAGAGACAATGCCAACGACGAGTGTAGAAAGATCATAGATGCCCTTCCTGGGGACCCTACGCTTGCAGAGATGGTAGAAGCTTGTTCTAAGGTGTCGGGGGTTGAGTACCTTTGGAATTTCTTCCCATTCCTGTTACTAAGCAACAAATAGTTGGGTGTTTTAGAGTCATCAAGTTTTTTGTAAAAGACAAAAGGTGTGCTTGGGAGGGCACAGTAAGGGAAGAGCCGGCCCTGGGAACTCTCACTCGTGGTTCGGACGCTGAGAGGAGAGGCTTCTCTTTTTCTGCTCTTCGCCTGGGATCAAAGCAAATCCAACTGTGCCCTGTTTTTTTCTCTTCTCCTGGCTGGGTGAGCTTTGATTCAACCTTTCTCCCCACGGGGAAGGGCACGTTTTCCCCCCGGGCTGCGTTCCCTCGTGGCTGCTGCCGGGAGAGCCCCGCGGCCCCTGCTGCCTGTCCCCGCCCTCTGCCGCACGAGACCGCGGCGTCTGCTGTGACTGCAGAAATCCTCGCTGGCCGGGGAGAGAGAGAGAGAGAGAGCCGGCGCCCGCCCCTGCTGCCCTGCTTTCTCGCTGCTCCGAGCTGCTTTTCGCTGCCCTGCGTGTTTCTCAGCCTGTCCGCCATTGCAGCTCCCCAACGCTGACCTGACCCTGCGCCACAGCGCCACCTGCAGTCGCTCGGGAGTCATCGCACCTGCCCTGCCCGGCCGGGAGATCAACAGCGCCCCTGCTGCTTGCAACCGTGATTACACCACACGGGAGAAGGCTCAGCAGCTCACAAGTTATCTGCTATTGGTTTTCTGGTTCTAGTTGTGGTTGCTATTATTGTTTGTTTATAGATACTAGTAAAGAACTGATATTCCTTTTTTCCCATACCTTTGCCTGAAAGCCCTTGATTTACAAAATTAAATAATTCGGAGGGAGGGAAAAAAAATCACATTCTCTGATCTAAGGGAGGGTTCAACCTCTCTTGGCAGACACCTGTCTTTCAAACCAAGACATAAGGTGAGATCAGGAAACCAAAACAGGTCTGCTTTGGCTGCACTTCTGCCGCCTGGTCAGGTACCCCTTGACCGTGGACAAAAGCAGCCCAAGGCCGGGAACAAACGGAAATGAGCTAAACCAAAGCAAAAGGAAAATTTGGGGACCGGGATTCCCCAGTACGGGACATGTGGTAGGCCAGGTCACTGTCCAGAATACTGCAGGTCTAAGTACCATGTTGATTGTCATGGGTTTGAGACAGGACCTTGCCAGGAGGACGCACGAAAAAAGGGCAAACAGGCCTCAAGCTTAAAGTTGCAAAAAAGGTGATTTAACTACCTAACGGAACTGGAGGATAAATGCAAGGCAAAAATAAAATTTTCATACATTATTTTGTTCACTCCCCCCTCCCTCTTACGAACCTATAGTATTTATCCCCTTTCCTCCTTTACAATCCACAAGCCAGGTGGGTAGGGGGCAGGGTGTGGGGTCTCTTTTCAGTCCACAGAGCAGATTCTCAGATTTATTCATCACTACAATTCTTCTACTACAAATACTCTTTATCTCTACTTGTTTCTCTCTCTCTCTCCAGACAGTTTTCTGCTCTCACCCCCACCCTCTTAAGAGGCAATCTCTGCACTCACCTCCCCCCCCTTCCCTCTTTCCAAACCAGCAACACAGACAGGGGGCAGGTTGAGGGGTCCTCTGGTCAGTCCAATCAGGAAAAGAGGTTCTCTACTTAACCAGGGGTCCTTTCCACGAGAGACAGTCCTCTGAGAACTTCTTTGGCGTGGGTCCAATCTCATGAGCAACATCCCGCCCGAATTCTGCTGCAACATGAGTTCTTTTGTCCATAAGGTGCTGTGCAGACTCTCCTGAGCTGAGGCCAGGCCGCTTCCATGGCAGAAGCAAGGCCTT
The DNA here is from genome assembly GCF_008360975.1 of Lichenostomus cassidix. NCBI lineage: Eukaryota > Metazoa > Chordata > Aves > Passeriformes > Meliphagidae > Lichenostomus > Lichenostomus cassidix. Next base: position 13,204,872 of record NC_139510.1, read on the forward strand.
TCTCTCCCAGTCAAGGCCTTTTGCGGTTTTAACTCTTAGATGAGACTCCCACTGGTTCACAGTCTTTTCCAGGCATCCACCTGCTCCTCTGGAGTGAGCTGTGGGTGGATTTCTGCATCCTTATGGACTCCATGGGCTGCAGGAGGAATTTCTGGCTCCCCCATAGCTTCCACCACGGCTAGCAGAAAGTTTCAGCTCTAGTGCCGGAAGCACTGGAGCACCTCTTTCTCCCCCCTTCTTCACTGACCTTGGCAATCTCCATGCTGTTCTCCCTCACATATTTTCACCTCCACCTCCTCCTCCTCCAACTACAAAGTGAAAGAAGTGCGCACCTGCTTTGTTTTGAATTTTTCTTAAATATGTTTTCACAGAGGCTTAACCAGCACCTCCAATTGGCCCAAACTTGGCCGGTAGCATGTCCATCACTTTCAGAGCCATCAGAGATTGGCTCTGCTAGACTTGATGTAAAAACTTCCAGAACTTGCACTCAGGACACACAGGAGCCATCTTTGTGCCACACCCCACCCCTCAGACACCTCCCTAGGCCTACTAGAACAGCTTCTGAGGGGTCCAAATTTCTCCTAGATGTTAAAAACACTTCACTGATGTTTTGGGCCAATCAAAACCACCACATTGATGGTCGACCTCTGTGGGGAAATGTGAGGAGGAGTGCAAAAAGGGGGAGCTGCCCTCATGATTTAGGGGGGCCTAGAATTTTCTAATTTAGGGGAACTAGAACCTGAATAATAATTTTTGAACTGATTTAGAAGGCCAGAGATTGAATAATGATTTACTAAGATTTGCTTGCTGAAGACAATGTATCATTTGCTTAATGATTTTGTGCCTACCTAGCAAAAGGGAGGATACAGAGAAGAAAGCCAAATAATTGAGAAAAATTGAGTGTTGTAACGTGTGTCCTTCCTGTCCCTGACCCTGCCCCCCTGACCCCTTCTGACTGTATGTGAGTCAGGACCGCCTCCCATCCCTAGAGATAAAAACCCCAGCAAGATCCGGAATGGCCCTCTTTGGTTCTGGGCTCATATGGAACCTGTACCCTACTTTGTCTTCCCTTCCCCCTCCTCAGTCTCCCCACTCCTCCCCTGTTTTCCACAATAAAAACACCATGGAGACCAGGAACGAAACAGCTGCCTTTCTAAACCTGCGACGCTTCTACAAGGACCGCGTCTGACCAGTCCCACAGCTCGTGGCCATGGAATGACCATCCTGCGTGTTCTGGTTCTGGGGCAGCCCTCCCCCCGCAGCAGGGGAGAGCTGCCTTCAGGTTTTGCACTGCTGCAAATGGTGGAGAATGCAGGCAGAAGTAAGAACTTGCCTAGACAAGCCGGGGGGCAGCGGAGCCTGCGGGAGCCAGGGGGTGGCGGGAGCCGGCGGCGCTCGGGGAACGGCAGGGCCAGCGGCGCGGCCGTGCTGGGTCGGACCGGCCCGAAGGGCTGAGCCGGGCCGGTGGCGTGGCCGGGCCGGGCCGGGCCGAGCCGAGCTGGCCGCCGGCCCGCGGGGCCCGCGCCTCTCCGCTGGGCCGCGTGGGGCTGCGGCGGCACGGCGAACGCACGGCGGGGAGCCGCCGACACGGCGGGATGCCGCCTGCGCTGCAGACAGAGACCGCGCTGGCCGCGTGGCCTGCACATGGGCGCCGCCATCTTGTGAGCCGCCATTTTGTGTCGCGGGCGCCCCTCCCCCGCCGAGACCAACTCTGCACAGCCAAACACCATCTCTGCTGTGCAGCACACGTGTTGGCCGCGAGCTGTGAGACTCTTTAAAGACACAGGCGTGTCCCAAGAAGAGGACCCTGAAGGGACTTGTAGAAAGCTTGTGAAGTCTGTGTTGTGTTGCTGAGGATAAAACAGTGACGAAGAGGACTGCAAGGGACTGGAAAGCGGTGACCAGTCTTGTCAGTTGGCGAAAGTCTACCAAGAGTAAGAGAGACTCTAGTGGTGAGCCGATAGCACCTGCACTGCCTATTCAGGGAAATTTTCTGACCCTGGACCTCTGCTAAAGGTGTAGTTTGCAGCAGAGGAGGAGTGAATGTTTGTATGAATGTGATTTGAAGGCCCCCCCTAGGGCAGGGGGTGGGAAACGTGTGAATGGCTGAAGGCACCCCCCAGGGGAGGGGGTGCAGAGGTGTGAATGGTTGAGTCATAGAACACGGCAGGTTGTAGGGCTCTGTTTTAAAACCCCAGCTCATTCTTTTTGATTTTAACCTTAAACAGATTAACAAGTGTTGCATTTTGAGAATTGAGCTGGAGAGGGCTTCCGGAAAAGGCCCTCTCCGCCCAATCCTCAGAAAAGAAAGGTATTTTCTTTAGTTAAAACCCTTTTTTTAGTTACAGTATGTTTTGTTTACCCCTATTAATACCTTTCCTCCTTCCCATGTCCCTTCTTCCCTCCCATTCTGATAAGGAGGTAACTAACAAGGCCGCATCCCGTCAAAAAAGATGCTGAGTTGCTACCGATTCTCTCAGGCACCTTGCCAGTTCCCCCCTTGTACCATTACCCTTAAAAAATCACTCCTCACCCCCTTTTTTCCTACCCTCTTCTTCCCCAAATAGCCCCTCTACCATGCTCTCTAAAAATTTACTTTTCCCAAAATTCCCTGTCTCTTTCCGGCTGTGTGTAAGCTCTGCCCGTCCCCCTGCACGTCAAAACTGGGGGGGGGCACTGCAGACAGCCCAGCCCCGTCGCTCAGCAGAGCAGCAAGATACACCTGATCTCAGCCAACCAGCTTCAACTCCAGCCCTACTGAAGAAATTTCTACCAGCTCCAAAAGACTCTGAACAACTAGAAAAATTTTTTTCCTTTTGTATAACAGAAAAAGTGGATATGTTGTAACGTGTGTCCTTCCTGTCCCTGACCCCGCCCCCCTGACCCCTTCTGACTGGATGTGAGTTAGGACCGCCTCCCATCCCTAGAGATAAAAACCCCAGCAAGATCCGGAATGGCCCTCTTTGGTTCTGGGCTCGTATGGAACCTGTACCCTACCTTGTCTTCCCTTCCCCCTCCTCAGTCTCCCCACTCCTCCCCTGTTTTCCACAATAAAAACACCATGGAGACCAGGAACGAAACAGCTGCCTTTCTAAACCTGCGATGCTTCTACAAGGACCGCGTCTGACCAGTCCCACAGCTCGTGGCCATGGAATGACCATCCTGCGTGTTCCGGTTCTGGGGCAGCCCTCCCCCCGCAGCAGGGGAGAGCTGCCTTCAGGTTTTGCACTGCTGCAGAGTGTGACTAAACATCCTGCTTTCGGACCCCAGAACTGGTACAAGTTAGTTCTAAGGCTTGGACTTGGACCAAGAACCAAGGGAGCATGCGCAAGGGAACAGGGTGAAGAGTTCCTCCTGAGGAAGACTACTAACTTCATCCTTCATTTATCTTTGGGACCCTCGCCCACAATTAATCTGTGACACTGCGCTTGCATGAGCATATTTAAATGAACTTTGAACTCATTATAATATGAAGTGGGAATAGATAATGAATATGTATAGGGGCTTTGTGTAACTTTATGCATATGTAACCTGTAACCTAATATAAACCTAGGGAAGTGCCGCCAAGGTGTGCATGCTTTTGGAGGGGCTACCCCCCATGCACCTTCCAGTGCTGGAATAAACACATACCACTTCATAACTATTTGAGTTGTGGAGTCAATCTGCGCCTCATTTTGGCAACCCAGATGGACAAAGTTTGCCTGGCTTCAGGATTGACTGAGGCACTGACATCCAAAGGCATGCCCTGGGATTTTCCTGGAGGACTTCTGCTCCTCAGCCACTCACTGCGGGGGCAAATGATGACCATCTGATACGGCAGAGAAACGGTGTTTTGTTTTGGGTATAGGCAAGCCTGTAAGTCATATACGCGTGGCTAGGGCTGCTGATAAGTCGCAGGGAGATGTCCCTGTGCTCAGCTTTGTCCTTGAGTGGGTGACACTTTTAGGCAGCAGGCTAGGGGGACCCGGGAATTGGTGGGATAATTCGCTGTCCCTAGCTAGCAAGGGGGGGATTCACTGACCGATAGAACGGCCACTAGCAAACCTGGGGGTGGATCTAGTGAATCCCGAATGAAACTATTTTGAACTGCTGCTAAAACCGGTGTTGTGTCTGTATGTGTGAGTGTGTGTATGAGATGCAGACTAAATAGTTTGTATTTGTGCAGCAAGTAGGGGATTGGCTGGTGAAGAAACGAAGCGAGTGGTTTAATAAAGTTGGAATGAATATTTGGGTATGGTTGGGAATTATTAGCTTTGGTATATTAGTGTTGGTTATTGGAATTTTTGTTGTAATTTATTGTGGTTGTAAAAAGTGTTTGTCGTGTTGTAATAAGTGTTTATTGCTGTGTTGTGGCAAGGGTATGCTGTGTGTAGTTGTTTGAAATTATAATAAACCTTTGGGTGAGTGTATGCAGTTGATTGAAACTGTAGTGACAAGCAAATAAAGGAAAATTTTACACTGCAGCCAATTAGAAGACACTGCTTTTTTCCTGCTGGCTACATAAAAGGAGCATAGCCCCTGGACCTTTGGCTTTCTGTAGATGTAGTACAGCAGCTGTGCCATGGCATGATTTGTGGGTTTTAACACAGTGTCAGGTTTGCAGGCTTGTGGAGTTAGGAGATATTATTTTTCCACTGACCTGTTAGAGAATGACTGGGCAGGTTGTAAAGAAAATAAAAGTTGGAGCATTATAAAAGTTTTGTGTAGATGAAAACACCAAGTCCCTTTTCTTAGTGGTGCATTTTTAGAAGAATACTGAGAATACTGAGTTAATCTACTTAGTGAAAAAAACTTAAAAAAGAGAAAGAAAAAAAAAAGAGTAAAAGGCAAGGCATAGTAAAGGAGCATACAAAGAGTGGCTGCTTTCTTTTTGTTTTCCTCCCTCTTAGCAATTTAACTTGAAGCACAGAGGACTCTGTTTTCTTTAGTAATTTGATCTTGACCTTTCCTTCCTTTTTCTCTCTCCCTCGTAGCAGCTTGACTTTGAGTGAAATAAATGAGATGTGAGCCTGATGCCAAAAATACTTCTTTGCCCTGAATGTAAAAACAGTTATTGTAAGGCTTGGACATTGTGTGAGTGTGCTGCATGTCACAAAAAATGGTATTGTGTCTCTCATTTGAAATCAAAGTGGTGTCCAGCATGTGAGGATTTTGAAATTCAAGCTCGACATAGAATAGCTAGAATAAAAAGTGGGGACCTTAATGAAAGAGACACACTTAATATTGTGACAGAATGGTCAGAAGCAGTTGTTATTGCCTTAGTGTGTGGGAAGAGTCATTTAGTTCTCGAAACCTGGTCAGTGCGGGAGGAAAATTAGGAAAAGACAGTAAAGCAGTGTGAAAAGAGGTTTGCGTGGAAACGAGATAAAACCAAGAGAAGAAAGTGGATAAGATGGGGACTGGGCAAAGTAAATAAGTTCCTAAAACAACTCCACTTGGCTGTGTTTTAGCACATTGGAAGGAAATTGTAGGGAACAGAGGTACAGAAGATAAAAGAACTCTCATCAAATTTTCAACTCGGTGGTGGCCTTTGTACAAGCTAAACAACGGAATTAGATGGCCTCCACATGGGTCTCTAGAATATAACACCCTATTACAGTTAATGTTGTTTTTAAAATGGGAAGGAAAATGGGGTGAGGTCTCTTGCTGATATGTTTTTCTCCCTCTGAAATCACTCCGAATGGCAAAGAGATTTTGGGATTAGACCTCCCATCGACCCTATGATATTAGCCCTTGAAAAGGATGACAAAAACAACGGGGAAAAATGAAGAGATGCTGCTCATTTTGCAGCACACATCAGAAACGTACAAAATCAGACCAGGTGTACCAAGAAATGCAAGAACAGGATTTAACTGATCTGTTTAAGCCTCCCCCTAGGAAACAGGAAGAAGATGTGGACTTGGAAGGAACACTGACTCCAACTCTCTCTCGCCCAGATAGCCCTGTCGCATCTCGGACCAGGAAACAGGCACTACAAGCTCCCTTAAGGGAAGCAGTGGGACCAGAGGGAGAAGCATTGCTGATTAAGGTACCTTTTTCTACAGTCGACCTAGACACATGAGTAAAAATGGCCAAAAATTATCAAAATGATCCAGTAGGTGCTGCTAAACATTTGCGATTCATAATTAAACAACATAATCCAGATTGGAGTGATATGCATTTGCTATTGGATTCATTAACTGAAACTGAAAAGCAACTAATTTTAAAAACAAAAGCGGATTTGGCAGAGGACTTTTATAAAATACAAGATGTGAAAGATTATTTCCCACTTCAGGATCCACACTGGGATCCAAACAGGTCAGCAGAAAGGCAAAAATTAAAAGATTACCAAGAATGGGTAGTGAAGGGGATGGAAAGGGCCATTCCCAAAATTATAAATTAGTCAGCTTTATATGCAAATAAACAGGGTCCTTCCAAGCCACCATCTGATTTTCTGGATCACCTGAGACATGCAATGTGTAGTCATACGACACTAGATCCTGAATCTGATGTAGGAATACAGCAACTAGTAAACCTGTTTTTAGGGCAGTCTACAGGGGACATTAGATGCAAACTTCAGAAGCTTCGGGGGGCAGATGGGAGAAACTTAGAGACCCTATAAGATGAAGCATGGAAAGTATTCAGCAATTGAGAAGAGGGGTACAAGCAAGGAATGAGAAAGTTAGTAGCAATGGTAGGAGAAGAAAGACAGGGAAAATATGGGAAGGGGTCACCCAGACAGGGACCACCCAGACAGGGCACCCCTAGGTTAGGTAAAGATCAGTGTGCTAACTGTAAGAAATTTGGTCACTGGAAGAACCAATGCCCAGAAAGAAAGCAGGATAACCGGCAAGGAAGATGAGGCCGAGAAGGGGTCATCACATACGTGAAAGAAGACTGAGGAAGACCGGGGGACTCCACCCTAGTGGATCCACTGGCTATAATGAAGCTAGGGGAAAAAGAAAAAGAAATAGAATTTTTGGTGGACACAGGGGCAACATATTCGGTTTTAAATAAAGCTTTAATGCCAGTGGGGGATGATTATATCATGGTTCAAGGGGCAACTGGCCAATCTCAAGTTTTTGTATATGCCCAAATCTCCAAAAGCTCTTTTGGGCAGAGATCTGTTAGAACAGTTACGGGAAACCATTTCATTCAAAGATAGGGAAATTACTCTGGGGGTAAATGATCAACAATATGTTGAGGTATTAAGTTTAATGCTAACAACCACAGAGGCTGAGGGAGAGATTAGTGAAGAAATAATGAACCAAGTATTCCCTGTTGTATGGGCAAAAAATGTACCTGGAAGAGCTAAAAATACACCCCCGATACAAATTAAGTTGAAAGAAGGGAAACAACCAGTTAGAGTTAAACAATACCCCCTTAAGAAAGAAGACAAGGAAGGAATTAGCCCGGTGATTGAAAACTTTTTACAGCTAGGGCTATTGAGAGAGTGCAAATCTGATTTCAACACCCCCATTTTGCCAGTCCGCAAGCCTGATGGATCATGTCCCGTGGCACAAGATTTAAGGGCAGTAAACAAAATAACTGAGGACCTTTATCCTGTGGTATCAAACCCCTACACACTAATTAACTGAGCTAACACCTGAACTAACCTGGTTTACTGTTTTAGATTTGAAAGATGCCTTCTTTTGCCTCCCTCTCCACGAAGCCAACCAGAAAATATTCGCATTAGAATGGGAAAATCCCAAAAGTGGACGCAAAACTCAGCTCGCTTGGACGGTGTTGCCTCAAGGATTCAAGAACAGTCCCACCCTATTCGGGGACCAACTAGCAAAAGAGCTGGAATCCTGGAAAGCCCCACCTGAAGAAGGGAAGCTATTGCAATATGAAGATGACATCCTAGCAGCTACCCGGACAGAAGAAGCCTGCATACTCTGGACAGTAAGTTTACTAAATTTCCTGGGGCTCCAAGGGTACAGGGTATCCAAGAAGAAAGCTCAAGTAGTAAAACCAAAAGTAATCTACTTGGGTTATGAAATCAGGGCTGGGCAGCCAACTCTGGGACAAGACTGGAAGGAGGCCATCTGCCATACCCCAGGACCCCAAACTGCGAAAGAGTTACGGACTTTCCTGGGGATTACAGGATGGTATAGGCTTTAGATTCTTAGTTATGGGGTCCTTGTAAAGCCTTTGTATGAGCTCATCAAAAAGGAAAGCATAGACTTTCAGTGGATGAAGGAGGCCACGAGGGCCTTCAAACAACTGAAGAATGCCCTGATGTCAGCTCCAGCTCTGGGACTTCCAGATGTGAGTAAACCATTCTTTCTGTTTTCCCATGAAAAACAAGGGATTGCTCTGGGAATACTAGCACAAGACCTGGGCCCATATTGACGGACAGTTTCTTATTTCTCAAAGCAACCAGATGCAGCAGCCAAAGTGTGGCCAGGGTGCCTTAGGGCCATCGCAGCAGTCGTGCTAAACGTCCAAGAGGCATGCAAATTTACATTGGGACAGAAAATGACGGTGCTAGTGTCTCATACAGTGTCTGCAGTGCTAGAAGTGAAAGGCGGACACTGGCTTTCCCCACAGAGATTCCTGATATACCAAGCCATCATGGTGGAGCAGGACGATGTGGAAATAGTGGTCGCTAACATTGTCAACCCAGCTTCTTTCCTCAGTGGAAACAATGGGGAGCAGGTACACCATGACTGCCTGGAAACTATTGAAGCCACATAGACCAGTCATCCAGATCTGAAAGACACACCTTTGGATGATGCAGAGACCCGGCTACGTCATCAGCGGATAGCGACATGCAGGGTATGCAGTCACCACCAGCAAGGAAGTAATGGAATCTGGACCCCCACCAACAAACACCTCTGCCCAGAAAGCTGAAATAATCACTTTAACCCGTGCTTTGGAAATAGCAAAAGGGAAAAAGATAAACATTTATACAGACTCAAAGTATGCATTTGGAATTGTACATGCACACGGGGCCATTTGGAAAGAAAGGGGACCATTGAACTCGCAAGGAAAAAATATAAAACATGCACAAGAGATAACCTGGCTGTTGGAAGCAGTCCAGCTACCCGAGAAAGTAGCAATCATGCACATTAAGGCACACCAGAAAGTGAGCTTGGAATTGGAAGAAGGAAATGATCTGGCGGACAGAGAGGCAAAAGAAGCATCAAAAGGTGAGGTGACAACTGAAGGGGCTTTAATTCCAGATGGTCAAATCTCCCTAGAAAGTAAGCTAACCTATCATAAAGAAGACATAAAACTAATTGAAGATCAGGATGGGTCATATAATGAAGAGGGTTGGGCTATTACTGCACAAGGAGGTTAGTCATTCCTTCTCATTTGGTTTGGGCATTGGTAAGGGAAGAACACCAAAAGACACATTGGGGAATAGATGCCCTACACAAATATTTAATTGAAAGAATTATTGCCAGAAATTTATATGCTACCATCACACAAGTAACCCCACAGTGTGACCTTTGCCTCCAGACTAACTCTAAAAATATCCCCAAACCAAAATTGGGCCAAATTGGGAAAGGGAATGGGCTTGGACAGCAGTGGCAAATTGATTTTTCTGAACTCCCAAGAAAAGGGAGGTATCAGTGCTTGTTGGTATTAACAGATACCTTTTCAGGATGGCCAGAAGCCTTTCCCACTAGAACTGTCAAAGCCTGGGAGGTAACCAAGGTATTGCTGCAAGAAATAATACCACGCTTTGGAGTTCCAGCAATGATATCCTCAGATAGAGGACCACGTTTCATTTCAAAGGTGATACAACAAGTTAGCCATCATTTGGGCATAGACTGGGAGCTTCACACCCCATACCACCCTCAATCAAGTGGTCAGGTGGAGAAAATGAACGACCTAATCAAACAACACATTGTAAGATTGGGGCAAGAAGCCAATTTAACATGGCCCCGATCTCTTCCACTTGCATTATTACAAACCCGAACTAAACCCAGAACCAAAGAAAAACTAAGTCCTTTTGAAATGCTCTATGGGAGACCATACGGAGTACAGAAAGGACTATCCACCCAAGCTGGGGAGGAAACATTGCCGCCTATATGGTGGCCTTGAGTAAGCAACTCAGGAAAATTGAAAAGCATGTGGCTGGAACTCAGAGTCGGGGCCTAGACAGCCCAGTACAAAACATTCAACCTAAAGATTATGCCTATATTAAGTCTCTTGCTGAGAAAACTTTGGAGCCACAGTGGGAAGGACCGTTTCAAGTACTCCTTACCACTTTCACTGCGATCAAAATCAAAGAACAGAACACCTGGATTCATCATACTCGAGTGAAGAAGGCTCCAGAGACCCCTTGGAAAGTGACTTCTAACGATATTGAACCAAAATTGAAATTTACCCAGGTAAAATGAATTCAATTAGAAAAGTTTCTCTCATTGGTGTTCTCAAGGAAAAGAAGGTACCTCTAGCCAGGGCGATACTGAATGGCCTTGGTCACAAGCCTTCATAGGGCATTCCAGCTTGTATGGAAGCTACCCTAGAGACAGCTTTCTGAATTTAGCTGTAACTGTAATGCATAATGATGAAATTTACCATCTGTCTGAATGTGTCTGGAATCAACATGAGTGGATCATGACCCTGCCTGGTATCATTAATGAATGAATCCAGGTAAGATGCAGGAAAGTAGAACCTGGTTTCCAATATGAAAAAGCCTCTTCTATTACAGTTTTTGGCAATTTTTTAGATTTCAATGTGTCCTTCAAAATCCACTCCAGCATTTCAAAAAAGATATGTCCTACTGAAGATTGGGACTGTGTTAAACAGGATGTTTCTGCCTTGTGTTGTTGCCAGAAATTCACTGGTAATAATACTTCTGGTGAACCGAGTGATATTAATGTAGAAATTACCAAGTCTTGTAAAGAAGAGCAAAGTGACTGCTGGTTTAATCTTACTATGGTTAATCCTTTTTATGTTGGGTGCAATTGGAGACCTGAACCTGACCTAAAGACTCAACCAACACTATAAGGTTTAACTCAGAAATTCAAAATGAATGTTGTAGCCAGACCAAAACAAGATTCCTCCCAAATTAACACTCCCATTCTTTCTAAACTAACACTTCAACTAAAAATTTATTAAGTTGGCCCACATGTAATAAGGAACACTGCGGTTTCTCGCTCTGGGACAGGCGGCGAGCCTTGAAACCACACGAAAGGAGGCTGCCGCCGCGAACCTCACACGCTCCAGACTGGGCGCTGCCATGAGTGCCACGGGTGCAGGAGCGGAGTGCCTCAGTGACGGAGGCCGAGCAGGAGACAAGGCGATACAAAGAGATGTAGTCTCTCCGGTCAGGATCCAGTGGTTTATTAGGTAGGAATGGTGGGTCGGAGAAGGCAGATAGAACCGGGAAGGGACGAGGGACAGGAGACAGCTGGATCCGGGATGCAAAGAGCCCAGAACAATGCCGAACATGGGGTTAAGAAGGGGGTGCAGGATGGGAGGGGTTTACATGGGAGAACCAACCAGGACACAAGGGATGCAGGATTGGCAGGGACGCCAGGGAATGGGGATACAAGGAGGGAGGGTACAGAACTTTGAAAACCAATGGTGAAACTCGGCTAGAAGGAACAGAGTAGAATGTTCTAGCTATTAACTCCATATAGGATAAAGATGAGGAGATATCCAAAACCAATACTCTTGTTCTCTGATGCATAATAAAGATGCTGGCTGCAAGGTTTCTTGGGCGAGCATCACTTTGTCACCCTAAGCTAAAGGTCTCCTCAGACCCAGGGCCCTTCCTCAGGTTCATCTGCCTCCAAGCTCATCTGAGCCAAGGTCACTGCAACAGAACACGGGCCAACAACGATTGTTGTTTAACCCAGAATGGTCTCTTAAGCATGTAGAATTACTGATGCAAATTAATGTTTCTGAAATTCAACCAGCTTGTTCTTCTCTTTTTAAGACATCTTTCAAGGGCTGGACAACATGGTTACAGAAGCAAGAACCCTTCAGGGGCAGAACACAAAGAGATTTAACTGGAGTATTGGGAAAAGGATTGGGTGTTTTAAATGGGATTGATTCAGAGATATTAATGAATAAGTTGGCCACCACAACCTAACAAAACTAAAACAGCCTTTACAATCTTCTTTATTAGCATTAGGAAATAGGCAGTGGCAAATTTCAAAAGTACTCCCAGATTTTGCAAAGACCAAAAATCAAGATCATAAATTAATAATAGATGCACTTGGAGCAGTTCAAGATAATGTATCCCTAGCTCTTAGTTTCATACAAGCACAATTATGGATGCAATCAGCAGCTTCTTTAATTATAAGAGAAGGAAATGAAGGTGTTTTCCCTAGTGAAATTCAAAAAGCTATTTGGGATAATGCCAGTAAGCTAGAAAAGAAGCTCCAATCCTGGTGGAGTTTAGTAAACTTTACCTATAACCCAATTACTAAAACGGCTACAGCCTTTGTGCTTACTATACGTAATGCCAGAATTTATGTAATTCACCCCATTGTTGTTTTAGGATTAAACCATGATGGAGCAGTACTTTACCCTTCTGAACATAGAGTATGGGCCCAGATGGTTGATAAGAAATGGCAAACTGTAAATTTAGAATCATGCATTACATGAGAGCAACAAGGGTTTATCTGTGAGAGTAACACAATCAATGCCAAAGACATATGTCTAGATGTTGAGCAAAGCATTTGCCACTTTGAAATTCGCCCGGATACTAATCAGAGAACAGTACTTGTATATATTGGTCAGGTTTGTGTTTGCTCTAAGAATAATTTGTGTGTTGTTGCGGTGCATGCCTGCAAGTTCTAGTGCTCAAGAGACCAGCTGCAGGGGCTTGTGACAGCCTGGACTGTTTAGGTCATGGAGACCTGTGGAAACTAACTATGAGCCCCTGCAGTTGAAGAAATTATTTCTAGAGACTTCTCCTTTGTTCCCTCTTGAGTTGTGTATCATTGGTTCATTTGAATTGTGTCCCTGTCCCTCTTCCCTCTGACTGTCCCGGTTGGTCTGCGCACCAAACCACTCCCCTTTTCCTTCCCCATATAACCCTTTGTCACTGGCTGTTCGGGGCTCGCAGCCTCCGGACTTCCAGCCCTCAGCCTGTCCCCGTCTCTCCGTCCCTTCTCGCCGTCCCTGGACCCTCACCCGAAGACCCTCAAATAAATCCCTGGAAGCCTGCAGACTGCGTGTTGTACATTCTTCTGTCCCACCTCATTTCCTGCTCGCCTCTGTCCCCCAGGGACTCCACAGACTGGTCAGTGAGCTTCTCTACCAGGGCACACCTGGCAGGTGCGGTGGCGTGGCGGCTCGCCCTTTCTGTGTGGCTTCGGGGCATGCTGCCTGAACTCGAAAGTGAGAAGCCACAGTGTTTTTATAGAAATAGATAATGATAACGTTTCTTTGGATGTTAAAAATCATTCTAATTTTTGTATGTGTAATTTTGTGAAGATCATTGGGTGTGCCTTTTTGTATTTGGCACCAGTTGTATCTCACCAATTGATAAATTCCAGTTACACAATGTATCATGAATTATCATCAATGATGCCTTAAAAGCTGGTAAAAATAAGACGCAGACACCACAGTATAGGGAAAAAGGGTATTACCTTGGTTTTAATAGGATCCCAGGTGCCCCCTCATCGAAGGTGGAACCACGCCAACGAAGCACACCGGGTACAACGTGTATACAATTTTATGGGCCTCACCAATTAGTGTAGGAATTAACTCTGTGGGATTTGGTTATGAGGGTAAAATAGAAACGAGAGATCTCTAAAGATGGGTTTTAGAGTATGGGAGTTTATTGCGAGAGCGTGGGTGTGAGAGGCCTGCTGGGCTGCAAGATGCAGCTCAAAGCAGGCCAGAGAAAGAGAGAGAGAGGCGAAAAGAGAGAGCAAAAGAGGGCGATTTGCCGTTTACAATGCAATAAATCATCTTCTCTGTTGAATATTCTAATTCTCTTTAACCAATCTAAGACAAGCTACAAACCCTACAGCATTTACATACAACCTATAAGAATCATCACATTACCATACGGGGTTATATTTCAAACCTTAAAAAACTGCTTTTTGGAATCTCTACCAGGCAGGCAGGGTCTGATCTGACCTTTGGACTTGCCTCAGCAGAGGGCATTGTTCTATCAAGAAGGGAGATTACCTTCAGTCAGCTATACCATTGTTTCTTAGTTACTCTTCAACTCAAACCTTGTCTTCATCTCAATTTCGTTTATACTTTCCATATTTTCAGCATCTTTTGTAAGGTAATTATATTATCTATAAGGCTTTCCGATTTCGTCTTCCCCAACAAATTAGCATATCTATCTAAAATCCCCCAATAAGAAACTTAACAAATGAAGTAATTGTCCCCCTATTCTAATTACCCCTCCCTAAATGAGGCTACAATCTAGTGTACAAAAACATGTTCCAGAGAGGAGGCTCCGTCCAAGGTTGGAGCCTCTAGTTCTGAGACAGTGAGGATGTTTCGTCTTCTCCAAAGAACTCCAAACAAGGCTAATATCAGAGTACAAGGGTTATAAATTGTAGGGCTAATGTGGCAGCACAGACTCTTTCCCACGGGAACTTTTATCTTCTTCTTCTATGTTTTCTAAATAAAGTTTCATGTTATTGAAAGCGGCTTTTGGACACAGGTGCTCAAACGCCTGGGCCAATCAATCTCTGGGGGGTGGATGATTGTTGGCCAATCCGAATATCCTTTTCACGTGTATATAAATCTGGTAATTATTTTAAAAAAGTAGTCTTTTAGCACTCTCTGACGACTCGGAACTCTTCACTCCGCTATCAGTCAAACAGCGACAGGCTAAGGTACAGGGACTGAAAAGTACAGGGAATGGGAAAGGGTACAAAATGTATAAAAAGGGTATAAAAAGAGTATAAAGAGAAAGGACAAAAAACCATCAGGCATCATTTCCCCCATTTTTTAGAGACTAACAAGACTTTACCTTGTCTAGTCTCTAAACTACATTACACTACTTACAGTACTAGTTTACATAACTAGCTATACTAAAAATAATAACTACAATTACAACTATTATAAATGTTTCTTTTACCCAGGCCCAGTCTGGTAACCATGAAGTGAGGGTGTGGAAGATATGGTCAAATTTTAAGGTGTAATTTTTGGAACTCACTTCATACAGAATTTGAATCCCCTTCCAAACTTCTTCCAAACCTTTCTAATTTTAAATGGCCAGTTACCACATCAATCTAGAGGTGGCAACTGGGTGCAGATCCAGCAATTGCTCATATTAAGAGCTCTGGATATATTTTGGATCACAGCATTGTGCAACTTTTGCCTGAGCCTTGAGTCATGGTTACCAATTGGGCAAACAACAGACATGTAAAGAACAATTTAAACTACATAATCTTGTTTTGCATCAGTCTCTGTTTTGATGGTCTCAGGGGCAGAAGCTTTCTTCATTCTGGAGTAGTGGATTCATGGTCTTTTCCCAGCAACTTTTCCCAGAAGTGAGGGTGGTCAGCAAAACTTGGAATGGTCTCTTCCACTTAGCTTGGAAGGGGTCGCTGGTCCACCATTTGATGAAGACCCAGTTTCCGGGCTGAAATAAGTTAGAAGGGGTGTCCAATCCTATAGCTTTGGACAGCACGACGAATCTCTCTGGAGCTTCTGCAAAGTGGAGCTTAAGGCTGTTAAGTATTTCTGTAAATCAACTTTTCCCCTCATGTGAATTTCCCCTGGAATGTGTGGAACTTGATATGGTTTGCCATATAGGTTTTCATAGGGACTTATATTGCCCCTCCACCTTGGTTGCATGTGGACCCTCAGTAAGGCTATAGGCAAAGCCTGAACCCATGCCATGGATGTTTCTTGACAGATCTTACCAATCTGGGCCTTGAGGGTTCCATTCATATGTTCAACTTTGCCACTTGCTTGGGGCCTGTATGGTGTGTGCAAGTCCCAAGTAAGTCCCAGAATCCTGGTAACTTCTCTGATCAACGTTGCAACAAAATGTGGTCCCCTATCTGATGACATTCTCAAAGGAACCCCAAACCTTGGAATTATATGGTTGAGCAAGGCTTTCACTACTTCGTTTGCTGCATTGGTGCGACAGGGATAAGCTTCAGGCCATTCACTGAACATATCAACCAATACCTGTACATATTCGTATCTTTCCTTATGTGACATTTCAGCAAAATCTATTTGCCAGTAATCTCCTGGGAGATACCCTGCCTTGGTCACTCCTAACACTACTCTCTTGCTTGTGTCAGGGTTGTTTTTGCAACAGGTTTCACACTTGCTTGTTATAGATTGCACAATATCAGTCATTCCTCTCCTTATCACTACTTTCTTCAGATGTTTTAAAAGGTTTTCTGTTCCCCAGTGTGTACTTTCATGTTCCCTCTGTGCTATATCTCAAAGGATCAGGGGTGGGACTACAACCTGGCCTATCGGTGCAACAGCCCACCTACCCTCCTTAATTTCAGCCTTAAGAAATTCAATTAACTTTTGGTCGTTCTGATCACATTTTGGAGTAAACCCTGTCAGATCTACTTCTTTCTGTGGCACCACTGCAAATATGCCTTTTTCTGCTATCTCTCTTGCCATTTCATCAGCAAAGTGATTTCCCACTTCAGGAGTTGTCTTCCACTTTTGATGACTTTTGCAGTGCATGACAGCTACTTCTGTAGGCTTCCAGGTGCTCTGCAGGAGTGCAAGGATTTGTTTTGCATGCTTAATGCCATCACCTTGAGCAGTCTGCAGGCCACGTTCTTCCTCGATAGCTCCATGGGCATGAACAACACTGAAGGCATATTTGGAATCAGTCCATATGTTTATACTGTCTTTCCTTCGCTCAGTTCTAGAGCTCTGGTCAGTGCGACCAGTTCCCAATGTGGCTTTTTCAGAGGCACATCCTTCAGGTCTGGTCTGCTGGAATAAGTCTTTTGTATTGTCTGCAAACAGTCATGCTCAGGCAGGTCATTAAGTAATGCGGATAACAAAACCATTGCAGGGTTTACAACAGATGTTGTTTTTAGGGTTTTATCATCTTGTTCCAAAAACACAAACTGGTATTTGAGCATTCTGCTAGGGGATAACCAGTGTCCCCCCTTTTGCTCCAGCACAGAGATCATGGCGTGGGGTACATACATGACAATGTGCTGCCCAAGGGTGAATTTATGAGGCTCTTGTTGACGACAGTTGCTGCCACGGCTTTCAGACATCCTGGCCACACTTCGCTAGCATTGTCTAGCTGTTTTGAGAAACAGGCCACAGCTCTTTGCTGGTCCTTAAGGTGCTGTGCCAGTACCCCTAGAGCAACATTTTGCTGCTCGTATGTAAAAAGTCCAAAGAGCTTAGGTCTGGCAGCCCCAGATCTGAAGCAGACATTAAAGAATGTTTTAGTTGTTTAAATGCAGCTTTTGCTTTCTCTGTCCAGTTGATGGCTCCTTTCTCATCTGCCTTGAGAAAGATATGGTCAAATAGAAAACCCAAATCTATTTGCACTTCAATCATCCTTGTTTCTCTGAGCTTTTGCCCCCCTTCCACGGCCCCGGTCCGAGCTGAGGGCTGAACTCTTGATTCAAATTCAAATTGTAGGTGACAGCTCTGGCCTGATGGCTTATCAGCTAAACATGCATTTGAAACCAGCACAGAAGCCTTCACCCTGGAGGGGTCTTTGGGGGTCTCCAAAGACCACCACGACATATTAATGACTTCCAAGAAATGATTTGTATAACTACTATCCTGAAGAATGTAAAGAATATTCATGAATTTTACCTATAACACTGTGTCTTTGGGGGTACTGAGGTGTGTGTGTTTGGTTGAAACAATTCCCCCACACCCGGTGCATCGAATAAAGCAAATACCCACTTCTCTGACTTGGTCTCTGAAGTGTCTCTGGGCTCGATTGGGGCGAATCAAATTGGCACCTCCAGATGGGACCCTTACTCTGCTTGGCTGCCAGATCCAAAGGTAAGCAGACCTCCCAGTCGCGACCCCGAATTTTCAGGGGGAGCTCAGCTGTCCTTTGGCTCACGGCGGGAGTAGACTAAGGACCATCTGCACCAAATTATGGTATTTGCTACTTTTAAAATAAATGCCTGCAGGTCCAGGGTGCTAGTCCCCGAGGGTGGGTTGAAACTGGGTCTCCTGAAATTAGTCCCGGGCAAGGGGTTCAACCCCGCTGTCAGGAAAAGGTACTTTTAAAGAGTTAGACCCCCAGGGTTGGACCCCGCTATAGTGAAAAGTACCTTTAAGGGGGTTGGACCCTACTGTATTACACTACCATACTGCGATTTTTGTTCTGTCTGTCCTTATTTTGTTACTGTGTTACTGTGTCATTATTTTGTTACTGTGTGAGTGTGAATGAATGAGACGTGTCTATCTGCGTTTCCGTTCTCTGGCGACAGAAACAGTCAGAGAAAAAGCAAAGCGAGTGGTAAAGAGTGAATGAGTATAAATCATGTATAAACCGTTGGTTTGGAGTATATGGAGTGGGACAGATTGTATTATTGGAGGGGAAAGACTGAATTGAGAACACCCAGACCCCCTACACCATTCTAATACAGCTCCATGTGATTTCCTTTTGAAATCTTGTGTTTAGTGTGGAAACTGGACTTTTGTGTGCTTGTAATTGAAGGAATAGAATAAGGGGAGAAGTGACAGAGAGTAGCGTGACTTTGTGGCTGGTTCCCCAGATCTGAGGGGTTTTGAGAGGAAAAGTCAGAGGAGACGTGCAGGAAAGTGTGTGTGGAAGGAAGAAGAGAGGGAGAATAGACAAAAGGAGGCCATGGGATCATCAGAAAGCAAGGAAACACCCCAAAAAAGTCTGTTTGGATGTGTGTTAGCACATTGGAAACAACTAGGAGGGTTCTCTGGAGGAACTATGAAAAAAAGCACCCTAATTAAATATTGTAACCAGTGGTGGCCACTGTACAAATTAGATGATGGTGAAAAGTGGCCAGAAAATGGAACTTTAAACTATAACACCCTACTACAACTAATGTTATTTTTAAGGAGGGCAAACAAATGGGATGAGACCTCTTACGCTGATTGCTTTTTCACTTTAAGACGTAAACCAAAATGGCAGAAACAATGTGGTATTAATTTAGCACCTCAGGACTCGATGGTCCTTGTATTGGAAAAAGAGGCAAAAGGGAAAAGCCGCATGATAAGGTGCTGTTCATCTTGCAGCATCGGACAGCGGTATTTAAAGCTCAAAGCTGAGAGAGACCAGGATCCCTTAGAAACCCAGGAGTTGATAAACTGCAATGGTGACACCCTAACATCAGGGGCAACATCCCCCAGGTCCTCAACATCCCCGGAGGATAATGAGGATGAAGGGACAAGTGAAGCGAGCTCAGGAATATCATCCAGAACTAGAAGCAAGGCCCTTGTAAAAGAAAAACTAATAGCACCACTCAGACAAGTGGTAGGGCCAGACAGGGGAATAACAAAAGTTAAAACACCATTCACAGCTTTGGATTTAGATACCTGGAGGGAGGCAGCCAGGCTGTATAGAGAAGACCCAGAAAAGGTAGCAAAGAGGTTTGAATTAATTGTTAGAAATCAAGATATTGATTGGAAGGACATAGATTTAATGCTATCAGAATTAACTGAAACAGAAAAGGCAGCAGTAGTATCTGCAGCAAGAACACATGTGCAGGGACAGATAGCTACTGGAATATTACATGGGAATGTAGATAACATCTTTCCTATTTCAAATCTGCAGTGGGATGCGAACAATACACAAATGTATCCATTTTTGGTTAAATACAGAAAATTAGTACACTGGGGACTGCTAAATGCCATTCCTAAAACCATCAATTGGTCCTTATTATTCAATATTCACCAAGAGACCACTGAGTCCCCAGGCTCATTTATAGAAAGACTGAGGAATAATATGAGAAAACACACTACACTGGACCCAGCCTCTGAAGCCGGGCAACAACAGTTAATATCTTTGTTGATGGGTCAGTCAGCACCAGATATACGCAGAAAGTTGCAAAAGATTAAGGGATCAGATAGCCGAGACTTAGAAAAACTCTTAGCAGAAGCATGGGAAGTATATAAGAACAGAAAACAGGCCGTCATGGTAGCAGTGGCACAGGCTGAGGAGCCAAACACCCCCAGGGGCAGGAGAAGGCCCCCACCTAGGGGGCAAAGACGGCAACGCCCAGGCTGTGACCAGTGCCTGTCCTGTGGGGAGTTCAGGCATTGGAAGCGGAATTGTCCTAACCGTGCTGCGATTGTGCAAACGCAATCATCAGCACCACCAGAACCAGTGACTGTAGCACAGCTGCATACAGAATGACGGGGACCGGCAGGTCCCTCCCTAGCAGACCCGCTGGTTAAAATTAAGCTAGGGGAACGGGAGGTGGAGTTTTTGGTGGATACTGGAGCCACATTCTCAGTCCTGAATCAAACTTTGAGTCCTATAAGCAGTAATTACATCCAAGTTATTGGGGCCACGGGGAAAACTGAAAATGCCTACTTTTTGAGACCTTTAAAATTTACACTAGCAAGAAAATGGGAATACACCAATTTTTATATCTTCCAAATTCACCAAAACCCCTATTAGGCAGAGATCTACTAACCTGGTTAGAAGCAAAAATAGAATTCACAGAACAAGGAATGAGACTACAGGTCCCTGAAGAAAAATTAATTATGGCTTTAAGCCTAGCAAATATCCCTGAAAAAGAAGAAATACCCATAGATAGTGAAATAACCGATCAAGTGCTCCCCTTGGTATGGGATGTCAAAATTCCAGGAAGATCAAAACAGGCTTCCCCAGTGGTTATTGAACTGCTGGAAGGAGTGCAGCCAGTATCAGTAAAACAATATCCACTAAGGCATGAAGCACGGGTAGGAATAGAACCAATTGCTAAATTTATTGATCAAGGGTTGTTGAGAGAATGTAGGTCTGCCTACAATACCCCAATTCTACCAGCGCAAAAGCCAAATGGAAGTTACAGATTAGTACAGGACCTGAGGGCAATAAATGCAATAACAAAAACACTACATCCTGTAGTGTCTAACCCTTACACCTTGCTTACAAAATTGCAAAGTGACTGGGTGTGGTTTTCAGTTTTAGATTTAAAAGATGCTTTCTTTTGTCTGCCATTAGCTGAAAGCAGTCAGGAAATTTTTGCCTTTGAATGGGAAAACCCCAAAACAGGGAGAAAAAGCCAACTTACATGGACTGTATTGCCACAAGGATTCAAAATAGCCCCACGATATTTGGAGATCAATTAGCTAAAGAACTGGAAGGCTGGACGCCGCCCCTTGGGGAAGGTACACTTCTGCAGTATGTTGATGACCTACTAATAGCAACAAGGACTCGTGAAGACTGCAAGAACTGGACTGTAAGCCTTTTAAATTTTCTGGGACTAAGTGGATATAGGGTCTCTCCTGAGAAGGCTCAGTTGGTCCTCCAGAAAGTTACATATCTGGGATATGAATTGGCAGGAGGAGAGAGAGCCTTGGGAAACAACAGGAAGGAGGCAATCTGTCAAATGCCCTGGCCAACTACAATCAAAGAACTGAAAACCTTTCTGGGCATGACAGGATGGTGTAGGTTGTGGATCCCTCATTATGGGTTAATTGTGAAACCCCTGTACCTGCTCCTAAAGGAAACCAAGGGGACCTACCTATGTTGGACACCAGAGACTAATAATGCATTTGTAACTCTGAAACGTGAGCTAATGCAAGCCCCAGCACTGGGTATACCAGATATCACTAAAACTTTTCTGTTGTTCTCACATGAGAGGCAAGGACTGACGTTGGGACTTTTGGCACAGAAGCTGGGACCCTACAAAAGGCCAGTGGCTTATTTCTCCAAGCAATTGGATGTGGTCAGCCGAGGATGGCCCGCCTGCCCGTGTGCAGTGGCAGCTGTGATCCTGAACATAGAAGAAGCCCGCAAGTTCACAATGAGCCAGAAGGTAACTGTTTTTGTCTCTCATACAGTGTCAGCAGTGCTCACGCAGAAAGGAAATCACTGGTTAACCCCATCTCGCTTTCTCAAATATCAAGCTGCCCTAGCAGAATCAGAGGATGTGAGTATCCAGGTAACCAACATCTTAAATCCAGCAGCTTACCTCCAGGGCAGAGCTACCGAAGAACCTGTACAACATGACTGCATTGAAACCATGGAGGCAGTTTACTCCAGCCGCCCAGACCTGAAGGACTCTCCGCTAGAAGATGCGGAAAACTGGTTCACTGATGGAAGCAGTTATGTCAGAGATGGTAAGCGCCTTGCTGGGTATGCAGTTACAACCACAGATGCTGTCATTGAAGCAAAACCGTTACCTGTGGGGACATCTGCTCAAAAGGCTGAGATAATAGCTCTAACTTGAGCCTTGGCACTAGCCGAAGGAAAGCCTGTCAACATTTGGACTGATTCAAGGTATGCGTTTGGCGTAGTACACGCTCCCGAGGCTATCTGGAAGGAGAGGGGTTATTTAACCTTGTGGCTAGCACAGACCTTTCCCATGGGAACTTTTTCTCTTTTCTTCCTGTGTTTTATAAACAAAGATAAAGTTTGGATGTTATTAAAAACAGTTTCTCGGATGTGGACAGTTCAGGCCTGGCCAATCAGGCCTAGGGGGAGGCTTTGAACTGACCAATCCAGGTGACCTTTGAAAAGTCTATATAAGATGGAATTAAATAATAAAATCTTCTTCTGGATGCCACCTTTTGAACCCGGACCTTCTTATTCTACTAGCGGCTCAACAGCGACATCACCTCACAGAAGAAAGAAGTCAAGCATGCTACTGGTATCTTACAATTGCTAGAAGCAGTGCTGAAACCTTCAAAAGTGGCTATAATGCATTGTAAAGGGCACTCCCAGGGGAACACCATCCCTGAACTGGGAAATGCTATGGCAGACAAAACAGCAAAGGCAGTGGCTGGTATGGTTCAAATACAAGCCCTAGCTCTAATACCTTCTAGCATCCTTATGGGTGAGAAACCACTACCATATGACACTGATGATTTGAATTGGTGTGGTGGTTTTGATTGGCCCAAAATATCAGTAAAGTATTTTTAACATCTAGGAGAAATTTGGACCCCTCAGAAGCCATTGTGGTAGGCCTGGGGAGGTGTCTGAGGGGTGGGGTGTGGCACAAAGATGGCTCTTGTGTGTCCTGAGTGAAAGTTCTGGAAGTTTTTACATCAAGTCCAGCAGAGCCAATCTCTGATGGCTCTGAACGTGATGGACATGCTACCGGCCAAGTTTGGGCCAATTGGAGGTGCTGGTTACACCTCTGTGAAAACATATTTAAGAAGAAATCAAAACAAAGCAGGCATGCACTTCTTTCACTTCTTTGTAGTTGGAGGAGGAGGAGGTGGAGGTGAAAATATGTGAGGGAGAACAGCACGGAGATTGCCAAGGTCAGTGAAGAAGGTGGGGGAGGAGGGGCTCCAGTGCTCCCGGCACGGGAGCTGAAAACTTTCTGCTAGCCATGGTGAAAGCTATGGGGGAGCAAGAAGTTTCTCCTGCAGCCCATGGAGTCCATAAGGATGCAGAAATTAACCCACAGCTCACTCCAGAGGAGCAGGTGGATGCCTGGAAAAGACTGTGAACTAGTGGGAGTCTCATCTAAGAGTTAAAACTGCAAAAAGCCTTGACTGGGAGAGAAAGGCCTTGCTCCTGGGATGGAAGCAGCCTGGCCTTGGCTCAGGAGAGTCTGCACAACACCTTATGGACAAAAGAACTCATGTTGCGGCAGAATTTCGGGTGGGATGTTGCTCGTGAGATTGGACCCACGCCAAAGAAGTTCCCAGAGGACTGTCTCTTGTGGGAAGGACCCCCTGGCTAAGTAGAGAACCTCTTTTCCTGGTTGGCTGACCAGAGAACCCCTCAACCTGCCCCCGTCTGTGTTGCTGGTTTGGAAAGAGGGAAGGGGGGGGGTGAGTGCAGAGACTGCCTCTTAAGAGGGTGGGGGTGAGAGCAGAAAAAAACTGCCTGATGAGAAAGAAAAATAAGTAGAAATAGAGAGTATTTGTAGTAGAAGAATTGTTGTGATGAGTAAATTTGAGAATCTGCTCTGTGGACTGAGAAGAGACCCCTCACCCTGCCCCCTACCCGGCTTGTTGATTGTAAAGGAGGAAAGGGGGTGAATACTATAGGTTCGTAAGAGGGAGGGGGGAGTGAACAAAAACTGTATGAAAAGTTTATTTTTGCCTGCATTTATCCTCCAACTCTGTTAGGTAATTAAAACACTTTTTTGCAACTTTAAGCTTGGAGCCTGGTTGCCCTCTTTTCGTGCGTCCTCCTGGCAATGTCCTATCTCAAACCCATGACAATTGGATACAAAAAGAGAAAGGACAAATAGGAGCAGATGGGTGGGCTAGAATAGAGGATCTCCTGGTCATACCCAGTGTGGTGGTTTTGATTGGCTCAAAACATCAGTAAAGTATTTTTAACATCTAGGAGAAATTTGGACCCCTCAGAAGCTGTTGTGGTAGGCCTGAAAAAGTGTCTGAGGGGTGGGGAGTGGCACAAAGATGGCTCTTGTGTGTCCTGAGTGAAAGTTCTGGAAGTTTTTACATCAAGTCGAGCAGAGCCAATCTCTGATGGCTCTGAAAGTGATGGACATGCTACCGGCCAAGTTTGGGCCAATTGGAGGTGCTGGTTACGCCTCTGTGAAAACATATTTAAGGAGAAATCAAAACAAAGCAGGCACGTGCTTTTTTCACTTCTTTGTAGTTGGAGGAGGTGGAGGTGAAAATATGTGAGGGAGAACAGCATGGAGATTGCCAAGGTCAGTGAAGAAGGTGGGGGAGGAGGGGCTCCAGTGCTCCCGGCACGGGAGCTGAAAACTCTCTGCTAGCCATGGTGAAGGCCATGGGGGAGCAGGAGGTCCCCCTGCAGCCCATGGAGTCCACAAGGATGCAGAAATCCACTCACAGCCCATGCCAGAGGAGCAGGTGGATGCCTGGAGAGAGCTGTGATCCGGTTTAGAGTCTCGAAAGAGTTAAAGCTACCGAGGCCTTGCAAAAGAAGGAAAGGCCTTGCTCCTGGGATGGAAGCAGCCTGGCCTTGGCTCCGGAGAGTCTGCACTTTATGGGCAAAAGGACTCATATTGCAGCAGAATTTGGATGGGATGTTGCTTGTGAGATTGGACCCACGCCAAAGAAGTTCTCAGAGGACTGTCTTTCGTGGGAGGGACCCCTAGCTAAGTAGAGGACCCCTTTACTTGATTGGGCTGACCAGAGAACCCCCCTCAACCTGCCCCCTGTCTGTGTTGCTGGTTTGGAAAGAGGGAAAGGGGAGTGAGTGGAGAGATTGCTTCTTAAGAGGGTGGGGGTGAGAGCAGAAAAACTGCCTGATGAGAAAGAAAAATAAGTAGAAATAAAGAGTATTTGTAGTAGAAGAATTGTGGTGATTAATAGATTTATGAATCTGCTCTGTAGACTAAGAAAAGACCCCACACCCTGCCCCCTACCTGGGCTTTTTGATTATAAAAGAAGAAAAGGAATGAATACTATAAGTTCGTAAGGGGGGGGGTGAACCAAAACTGTATGAAAAGTTTATTTTTGCCTTGCATTTATTCTCCAACTCTGTTAGGTAATTAAATCACTTTCTGCAACTAAAAGATGGAGCCTGTTTGCCCTTTTTCTTTTTCTGTGCGTCCTCCTACCAACCAGTGTCCTATCTCATTTGACTCACAAGACTGATGTGTATTTTTATAGTTTTTTTTTTCTGTAGCAAGAGAGAGCTGGAGTGTCAGCGTTTAGTCAAAGTCAAACCCTGGCACCCAGAGAATTGTTAAAGTTATTTATCCAAAGCGAACATTCCAAAACACATTGGGGAGTTAATGCCTTACATAACCATTTAAAGAGCAAAGTCATAGCATCAAAATTAATGGAGACAATCGAGGACATAACTTCCACTTGTGAAATCTGTCTTAGAAACAACCCTAATACCACTGTTAGGCAAAACACTGGAACAATCCTCAAAGGAGCCTTACCAGGGGACGTATGGCAAATTGACTTTTCTGAATTACCTAGAAAAGGGGGATACAAGTACCTTTTAGCCCTCACAGACACTTTCTCAGGTTGGCCGGAAGCCTTCCCTTGTAGAACAAATAAAGCTAGAGAAGTTGTTAAAGCCTTAATACAAGAAATAATTCCACGATTTGGGGTACCCAGGGAAATTAATTCTGATAGGGGATCACACTTTGTAGCCCAGGTGGTTCAGGGAGTAAGTAATCTACTAGGCATACGCTGGCAACTACATACACCATACAGGCCACAGGCAAATGGACAAGTAGAAAAGATGAATCACTTAATAAAGCAACAATTAGCCAAAATTTGTCAAGAAACCAACTTATATTGGTATCAGGCTCTGCCCATGGCTTTGCTAAGAATTAGGGTAAAACCACAGCTCAAGGGAAAACTGAGTCCCTTTGAAATTCTGTATGGAAGGCCCTATGGAATAAATGTGATTCACAATGACAGTGTGGCTCTGGTAGGGCAAAGCTATCTAATAGATTATGTAAAACATTTAGGTCAAAAATTACAATCAATACACACTACCGTTGTTAATTGTAAACCCCCACCACCTGATAAACCCTTTCATAATGTGAATCTGGGGGATTGGGTTTATGTTAAGTCTCTTTCAGGAAATCCACTCTAGGAAAAGTGGGAAGGACCTTATCAAACGTTGCTGGTGACTCATACAGCAATTAAAGTACAGGGAAAATCGACTTGTATCCATTACACCAGGACCAAACTTGCACCAAGACCAGAGTGGGAGACAAGAAGAACAGGACCTCTGCGCCTTCAAATACGAAAGATCAATACAACGTGATCTGGACCATGCTAGTGACACTGGTAATTGGGGCAGGTGCATGGGACCAAAATGCATACCTTCGATTAATGGACAGTTATAAATACAAGCTGCTGCAGTTACAAAATACAAACATTGCATCAGATCACATTAGATGACACTTCTTGAGGGTTTAAAGAGGTATGGGACAAACTTATAGCATGGTTACCCAACTTAACCTGGCTTAAACAATTGTTTGTAATAGTTATTTGTATTTTTGCATTGTCACTTACTGTTTGTATTAGTAGTTATTGTTTTATAATATTATGTTGTAGCAGTGAGATCCACTCAGGTGAGCTTAGAGTCTGAAATAACCAGCAAACCTCCCTGGGTTTGAAGAAACCTTCTGGTTAGAGTGACAGAAAATCGTCTCCCCGACAAGCTTTGAGGTTAGCCCCATGAATATGGGTCAGGAATCAGAAGTATTGGCTCCTGAAGTTCTCCTCCTCTTTATCCCATCTATAGTTAATAGCTAGAAAGTTCTTTAGCCGCAGTGTTACTATTGGTTTTTAAAGTTCTGTATCTGCCCCCCTCGCACCCCTATTCCCCCGTCTATCT
The DNA here is from genome assembly GCF_008360975.1 of Lichenostomus cassidix. Taxonomy (NCBI): domain Eukaryota; kingdom Metazoa; phylum Chordata; class Aves; order Passeriformes; family Meliphagidae; genus Lichenostomus; species Lichenostomus cassidix. Next base: position 13,232,176 of record NC_139510.1, read on the forward strand.
GCCAGTTCTGTATCCCCTGTGTCCCGGTTGGCTCTCCTCTCAAAACCCCTCCCATCTTTCCATCCCTTTTAACCCCATGCTCGCTTCCGTTTGGTGCTCTCAGCTTCTCGGATCCCGCTGCCTCCTCCCCCCGCGTTCCGTCCCGGTCCAGGCCGCCCTCTCCTTCCCGCCGTTCCCACCAATAAACCCTGGATTCCAAAAGCTGAGAGACTGCATCTCCTTTAATCGCCGAGGCTCCTATTATCCTGCCTTCGAGAAGCCAGCCCAAGCTCGGGTTCCGCTGGCCCTGGATTCGCTCCGCCCACTCAGCGTGGAAGCCACCCGGCGGGGACCTCTTTTAGTTGGGGTTTTCGGGGTCTCCCTGCCTCCCCAGAGCAAAAAACCTCATTATGTACTTAGAATTGCAATGCTTATGCTCAATGGCAAAAGTACAAACTTAGATATAAAATAGAGAAAGGTATTTACCTTCATGACATACAAGATTTGTAAAGAATTACAAATTACAAAAAGAAAAGGGGGGATTGAGAAAGATATGGTCAAATAGAAAACCCAAATCTATTTGCACTTCAATCATCCTTGTTTCTCTGAGCTTTTGCCCCCCTTCCACGGCCCCGGTCCGAGCTGAGGGCTGAACTCTTGATTCAAATTCAAATTGTAGGTGACAGCTCTGGCCTGATGGCTTATCAGCTAAACATGCATTTGAAACCAGCACAGAAGCCTTCACCCTGGAGGGGTCTTTGGGGGTCTCCAAAGACCACCACGACATATTAATGACTTCCAAAAAATGATTTGTATAACCACTCCTATCCTGAAGAATGTAAAGAATATTCATGAATTTTACCTATAACACTGTGTCTTTGGGGGTACTGAGATGTCTATGTTTGGTGGAAACAATTCCCACACACCCGGTGCATCGAATAAAGCAAATACCCACTTCTCTGACTTGGTCTCTGAAGTGTCTCTGGGCTCGATTGGGGCGAATCAGCCTTAAGGGTTTTATATAAAGTTTTTTCTTGTTTTCTCCAGTCCTCTAGTTCTTTTGACAGCTGATTTCCAAATATAGTTGGGCTATTCTTGAACTCTTGGAGTAGCCCTGCCCAGGTGAGTTGAGTCTTTCTTCCTGTCTCAGGATTTTCCCACTCAGAAATAAAGAGTTCTTGACTACTTTTACTTATAGAAATCCAGGAAAAGGCATCCTTGAGATCTAAAACTGTGAACCTCCCTAGTTCATTTGTCGGTGTGGTCTGAAAAATGTAGGGGTTTGGCACAACTGAATCTATGTCCTCTATGTCCTCTGTGATATTGTTAATTTCCTTTAAATCTTGCACTAATTTGTAACTTTTACCATCAGCCTTCTTTACTGGCAAAATGGATTTTCCCAGTTTAAATTTTAAAGGTTGAAAGAAAGGCCTTGTTTCACTTATCCCTGAGGCACTGGTTACATTTACAGTACTTTGACTCATTTTCCCCTCAGCCCGCCTCAAAGGTGCTTCTAGGACAGCCTCTTTCTTTCTTGGTTCATTTGTTTCAGATCTGGTGTGTTCAGCTACTAGATTAGCAACCCCTATAGCCTCCCGGGTTACTTTTCTTCCCTTCTTCCCGGTAAGCCCGCTGGCTGCTGGGGCTACAGCCCCAGTCCTGGTCTCCTCCTCCTTGGAGCTATTTGCACTGAATTCATCTGGCTTGCTTTTAATTGCGGCTATTTTTCCTTTAGCCCTTTCACTGACTGCGCAGCGAAGCAGCTGCTGCCCTCCACCCCCCCCTTCCCAACCTTTGAGGGGTCAGGTACAGCAGCAGATGGACTTGCCTCTGTTCCCCCCCTGCCTCTGCCCCCAGGGTGGTCCGGGGAGGGTTGCAGCAGAGGGGGTGGTGGCCACCCATCCTCCATCCCTAGCCCTACCGTGGCAGGGGGGAGGGGAGCTGGCGGTGGCCACCTATCCCCCACCCCCAGCGCCACATCGGCTCGGGGCAGGGAGGGGGGCTGCCGGCAGTGGTGGCGGAGGAGGGAGCCAGCCTCTCGCCACCTCCTCCGGTCCGGCTGGCCCCTGTAGCGACAAGGGATAAGATACTCTTTCCTGCGGGGCAGGCAGTCTTTTCATTTGTTTGTACACCTCCTCCCAATTTAAGAAAACAACTCTGCATACCTTAACTCATCAAACCTGCCCTGGACCTGAAGCTCTACTAGTAATCCTGTAATTAATTGATTGTCTAAACTACCTAGATGGGGCCATTTCTCTCTCCCTCTCAGTTGCAACACAAGCCACACCCACAACTAGAGCCTAGTTAGTTCCTCTGTGTTCAGCGGGGTTCTTTTCCCCGTTAGGTCGTGCCAGTTTTTTAAGATCAGGCCCAGCGGGGAATCCTGTGGGATTTTTGGGTTAGTAGATGATGCACCACCCATATTTTGCTTATAGACAGAAAGAAACAGCTGGAAAGAAGTTCTTAGCGTAGAGTCTGGCACAAGAAATGAACCCACTATTCCTATGCCCCAGCAGAGTAAGGAAAGCAAGAGCTTAAAAGAGTGCGCGTGCGCAGCTTAGAGACCCGGGTGAGATTCGACCCACTACCCCTTGGTAGACGAACCTACACCCCCAACCCTGAGCCACAGATCCCTCTGAACCACAGCTCACCATGAGCCTCTGTGTGGCCCTCTTTGAGCAGTAGCGAAGAGTGTCCCCTTCTCCTCACAGCCCTCCCCCTGCGGGAGCAGAGAAGGTTGTAAAAACCTTTCCTTTATGGCCCCCCTGGCCACACTCCCGCTCTTGGAGATCTCCCCCAGATGCTAGCTAGCAATAAAACCGTAAAACCCTTCTCTCTTTGATCTCACCTCTCCTGCTGTGTTTCTGCAGTAGGTTTTTCAGAAACTCCCGAGTTTTCGCAATCTCAGATCACCGCTTCCCTATATAGTGCCGGCAAGTGGGGGGTGCAGCGGGGTGTTTCTCGATCCAGAATCGGAACTTGGGGTCCCCTTTCCTCCTGCCTGGCTCACCAGAACTGATGCTTTAAAAGCTGGTAAAAATAAGACGCAGACACTGCAGTATAGGGAAAAAAGGTATTACCTTGGTTTTAATAGGATCCCAGGTGCCCCCTCGTCAAAGGTGGAACCACACTGACGAAGCACACCAGGTACAATGCGTATACAATTTTATGGACCTCACAAATTAGCATATCTATCTAAAATCCCCCAATAAGAAACTTAAGAAATGAAGTAATTGTCCCCCTATTCTGATTACCCCCCCCCAAATGAGGCTACAATCTAGTTTACAAAAACATGTTTCGTCTTCTCCAAAGAACTCTGAACTAGGCTAATATCAGAGTACAAGGGTTATAAAAATGTAGGGCTGAGGTACAGGGACTGAAAAGTACAGGGAATGGGAGAGGGTATAAAATGTATAAAAAGGGTATAAAAAGAGTATAAAGAGAAAGGACAAAAAACCATCAGGCATCATCAACACCTATTGGAATGAACCTTACATTGGTAAGACAATTAGTAGAGTATCAAGACTTAATTAACATCCTAGAAGGAATTCAAAAAAGTGGGAAGAGAACTTTAATAACCATTCATCATGATGCAGAAGAAATAAGCAGAGTCTTACAAAGAGCAAGACAAGATGGGGATCATCACTGGTGGGATGTGCTTTTTGGTTGGTCACCCACTGCAACTGGTATCCTTAATACATTATGTCACCCCATAATTGTTTTGCTAACTTTGGACTTGTGTTATCTGTTATGTTACTTGTTTGGAATTATAAGATGTTAAAGAGATAATCTATTTTAACAACTTTATCAAATGTATATGGAAAGGCATTAAGAGATGCTTATTGTAGAAGCTTGTTAGAAGAAGAATCCATTTCTTAGTAAAAGAATTTACTAATTTTATAGAAAAGGAGGGACTGATTTAGGAGGGCTAGAAGTTACTAATTTAGGGGGGACTAGAAGCTGGATAACAATCTTCTGTCTCTGATTAAGGAGGCCAGAGGTTGGATAGTGATTTACTAGAAACTACTTGCTGAAAACAATGTATCATTTGCTTAATGATTTTGTGCCTGCCTAGCAAAAGGGAGGATACAGAGAAGAATGCCAAATAATTTATAAAAATTACCTACTGTGACCGAACATCCTGCTGTTGGACCCCAGAACTGGCTCAAGTTAGTTCTAAGGTTTGAACTTGGACCAAGAACCAAGGGAGCATGCTCAAGGAAACGGTGAAGAGTTCATCCTGAGGAAGACTACTAACTTTGCCCCTCATTTATCTTCAGGACCCTTGTCCACAATTAATCCCTGGCACTGCGCTTGCGCAAGCATATTTAAATATGTCTTTGAACTCATTATAATACGAAGCGGGGATAGGTAATGAATATGTATAGGGGCTTTGTGTAACTTCATGCATATGTAACCTTTAGCTTGTGACCTAATGTAAACCTAGGGAAGTGCTGCCAAGGTGTGCATGCTTTTGGAGGGGCTACCCCCCATGCACCTTCCAGCGCTGGAATAAATACATACAACTTCATAACTATTTGAGTTGTGGAGTTAATCTGTGCCTCACTATTACGTTTCTGTGATAGCAACTACATAATAACTTTCCTGCTGTGCAATGTCTTCCAGCTCCTCCTCTTTGTTGCCCATACTGTGTGCATTGTTGCAGATGCACTTCAACTGGGATAATGATTTTGCCTGACAGAGGCATGCTGCCTCTAGGCTCATCTTTAGTGAGCTTGGTCTTATCTCTTTCCCCCTTTGAATCTAGTTTAAGAACCTCTCAATCATCCGTGAGACTCATAGGTCATAATCCTTTTCCCACTCTGAGTCAGGTGTACCCCATCCTACTGTATTTGGTTTTCATGGCCAGGTTTTGGTAGCTGGAGTGCTACAGGGGTGTGAGAGACTGAACTGTTACAAGCTAATGACTCAAAACATTCCCCATTTGTGGAAGCGCTAGGGTGTCTTGTTGAAGCCTGGTTTGGAGATGGAGAAGGTGAGCTTTTGGGTGGGTAATGGCCAACTGCCGGGAGGCGAGAGGAAGCAAGCAACACAACTCAATATGAGTTATAAGCAAGCTCCATTTATTTCACAGTATGCGTGGGTTATATACTGTTACAAGTGCTCATGCTTACTACTAAAAGTTACTATTTGCATTCCATTCTCACACTTTCAGGGTTCCCCCCTCATTCTTCTCAGGGTTCCTCCTCATTCTTCTCACAGTACCTTTCCAGAGCTCAAGGGCACTGCTGTGCTTCCCGGGCACATTTCTCACGGCACTTTCCCAGGGCACTGCTGCAGCCTGTTCAGCTAACACTGGCCTTGCTCGCACACAAGCCTCATTCTGTAACAGCCAACCTCTGATCTGATAAGACAGAGGTTGAATGATGGGCTATGAGTGAGATAAGAGAGAAATCCGGTGGAGACAGGATGGTGTCTCTTGTCATGCTAAATAGTCTTCCCTTACACAAACCGCTGGGTTGTAAAATTTCCCCTCCTCCCCTCCCTCAGGGAAGGTTTGATGGGGCATTCCTGACTTGACTGCACTGACAGGAGAGGCAGCTGTCATGTCTTAGAAGGTGTCATAAACCATCAAAGTGCCCCCAGACTCATTTCTGAGGCTTTCCACCAGAGGACTGAAAGGTCCCCCCGAGGGGAGGTACCTGGGCATTCTCAGCTAGCCTGAGTGTATTTTAACCCATAGGATATTGCGTTTCAGGGGCTTCTTCAGCACCCTTGAAGAATCGAGATCAACGAAAAATCATCCCAAGTTTACAGGTGGTGACAACTTCACACACTTATCCTTTCTCTTTTCCCTTATACATGTCCTTAGGTGATTGTGGCTAGCACAGGCTTTTCCCACGAGAATTCTTCTTGTGTTTTATAAATAAAGATAAAGTTTGGATGTTTTTGGAACAGTGTCCCAGAACTTGGACGGTGCAGGCCTGGCCAATCAGGCCTAGGGGAAGGCTTCTGACTGACCAATCTGGGTGACTTTTGAAAACTCTATATATATGATGAAATCAAAACAATAAAGGTCATTCCTTCTTGCCACTGAGAACTGGTGCTTTCATTACTCTGCTAGCTGCTCAACAGCGACATCTGGTGACCACCGACGTGTACTGCGCGCAGTTGCAGGTACGCGGCAGTCTTGCCCCCGGGCCCGGATCTCCCCCCTGCCTGCCCTGAGGCATGGCTGATTCTGATACGGACATGGACCCCCCCGTTCCTGCGGATGGGCTCTTGCGGGCCTTTCTGGAGGTCTCTGAGGATGGCCCTGCGTCCGATCAGTCGGCGCGGGTCGCTCGGGCCTTGTTGGAGTGGGTCGCGGGCCACGTGTCCCGGGCCGTTTGGGATGTGGCGCTGGACTGTGAGTTTTGGTTCGTGGTCAGCCGCGCTCTGGCCATGGAGTGGATGCGGGGAGACAGGTCTATGGTCCGCTTCCATGGGGTTTGGAGAGACATTTGGGACGCTTTGGAAGGGCAAGCGTTCTGTGGCTTGGAGTTGTGGGCTTCTACAGACGGGGGACCCCTGCTCTCGGCCGTGGGGCGGAGCGTGAAGGACGCGCCGACCCAGACGGATTCTGACGTCCCGTCCCTGGCGGCGGATGCTGCCGCGAGGCCTCAGTATGTTTCTCCAGCTGATCTGCCCAAGCGCACTTATGTCCACCCGACAGAGCAGCTGGCTGGGTTGCTGAAGAACGGAGGACCGCGGGCCGGCTCTGACGCGGCCGCCGCGCAGGTCCCCCCGCCCTTGCCGCCGCGGAGTGCGCAGCCTCAGAACCACCCCCCTCCCCTGCGGAATGGCGCCGGGCTGCCCCTCCCCCATGGGCAGCCGGGATGCACGGTGGGGGCTGGCGGGGTGGGGGTGGGGAGTGCTGCCGAGGTCCGGGAGTCGCAGCTGCTCGCTCTGGCTGCCTGCCAGCTGCTTGTGGCTGCGGGGGTTCCGGTTCCGGATTTGCCGGTGGTTTCAGCCGGCGCGGGGGTTTCCGCGCGGGCGGCGGCTGGCTCGGGAGGTGCCGGCGTTTCGCCGGGCACAGCCGGCGCTGCACCGGCGAGGCCCCAGGCTGCGGTGGTCGCGGGTGCGGCCGATTCCGTGGCGTCGGGGCCGTGCGAGCCGGCGCTGGCTCGGCAGCTGGCTGCGGCTGGTGTCTCGCGGCCGGGGTCGCTCCCCGGGGCAGTCGTGGGGCCGGACGGGAAGCCGCCGGCGGGCGGTGCTTCTGGTGCGGAGGCTTTCATTGGCAAGCCCGGCTCCCCTGCGGCTCGGCGGACGCGGCGGTTTTTCCTCCGCTTTCGTTTTTCCATGATTTACTGGCCGAAGTGGCTGAGATTCGGCAGCGGATGGAGGTCTGCTCCTGCAGGGCCCACAGTCCGTGTGGGGCTGGCCCGGGAGTCCATCCCCCGGGTCCCCGGATGGGGTCTGGACTTCCTGGCGGCCCGGTGGCCGGTCTGGTGCCGGTGGCGCGGGGACGTTTTGGCCCTGGGCAGGTGCCGGTTCCCCTGCCGGGTTCTGTGGCAAGTGAGGCCCTGGCGCGGCGCGCTGGCGCTGTGCCGGCGGGCTTGGCGAGCGCACCTGGCGACTCGCTGGTGTCGCCGCTGTCTTCCTGCCCCTCCCCCACCCCGGTCGCCGTGCAGTTTCTTAGCGCGGGCGCTGCCTCCGGCCAGCCTCCGTCCTTTGTGATGGGGAGTGCTGGTTGCAAGCCCTGCTCGGACGACTCCGACAGTGATGAGGAAGGTATTCTTCCTCCTGGGCGGAGGCTCGCGCGGGCGACGAAAAAGGGGCATTGGGTCCTGGCTAATCCTTGGAGACGCCGCACTGGCGTGGGGATTTTTTGCCCGCGTGACTCCATGCAGTTCTGGGAGACAGTCAAGCAGGGTGCACTGGAGGCGGGGGACTGGGAACTTATAGGGAAGATTGGCTTGCCCAAACAGAGGGAGGGATGCGAATCTGCTGTGGCAGGTTCGGATGGTGGTGGCTTCCCGCAGGGGGACGTTCAGGCTTTTCCTGTGTATGTGCCTGGCCCAGATGCCATGGACACGAGGAACAGCCACTCCACCATTGCATGGCGTGCCACAAATGACTTGGCAACCAAAGTGGTGACGTTTGGTTTGTCTTCTCCCGTGGTGATGCAACTTCTTAGAGTGATAAATAGTGATTTGCTTGCTCCTTTTGATATTATGTACCTCGCTCAGGTGCTGTTTCACCCCATGCAGTACAGCGCTTTTGAGGACAATTGGAAAGCGATGGTTGAGGAACAGGTGAGGAAAAATGCGTCCTTGCCTGCCGAGGATCCTAGGCGCTTGATTGGGGCTGAGGTCCTCATGGGTAAGGGACCTTATACTAACCCCAACGTTCAAGCTGCCTGGGATCCTCGGATCCTGGAGCAAGCCCAACAGCTCGGTATGGGAGCCATTTTGAAAACTATTGAGGTAGTTGCCCCGCAAACACGGTATACACAGATACATCAGGGGCAATCTGAACTTTACATGTCATTTCTTGAAAAGCTGGCAGCAGCTTTGGAAAAGCAGGTTGATGATTCGTCCGCAAGACAGATCCTGATGAAACATCTGGCAAGAGACAATGCCAATGATGAATGTAGAAGGATCATCAATGCCCTACCGGGGGATCCTTCTGTGCAGGAGATGATGCGAGCTTGCACCAGGGTGCAGTCAGAAAATCAGGGAAAAGTCGCCTTGGCTGCATTTTTGTCCTCAGATCAGGGACCCACTGATCAGGATAAAAAACAGCCCAAATCTGGGAACAAACGGAAACGGGTCAAAGCTAAACAGAAAGATAATTCCGGGAAGAAGGGAAATTCAGGGACCGAGACTCCTCAGTGCAAGAGGTGTGGTAGGCCAGGTCACACTCCAGACTACTGCAGGTCACAGTACCATGTAGATGGTTGACCCCTGTCGGGAAACATGATGAGGGGTGCAAAAAGGGGGATTTGCCCCCCATCACAACAGTTCCCCCAGAACAAGGTGATGGCCCAAGCTTACCCGATCAATGTGGAGGAGGCACCAAAGGCTCAGCCCGAGTCAGTGCCTACACCGCAGCAACAGTCGTCTTAGAATCTGACGATGCCCACAGAGTTCCCTTGGAGGTGGATGGTTCCCTGGATCAGGGGACCAGTGCACTGCTCATGGCAGGGCCTGAGGACACTAGCCAAGGAATCCTGGTTCTTCCAGAGTTCATCGATGCTGGTTTCAAGGGCCAAATTCAAGCTACGGTTTCTACTCCTGATCCTCCTGTCACCATTCCTGCGCACACTCGTCTTGCTCACTTGTTGCCTTGTGAGTCTTCTGTTCCCAGGGTAGACCAGCAAGCTGGCGGAGGTGACGGCACTGAACTGCCAGGGCTTCCGCAGGTCTACTGGGCTGCATCTATCTCCAATGAGTCACCACAGATGACATGTACCCTCATCATGCCGAAAGCACGTCCACATCGAGTTCAAGTCCGAGGTTTGATCGATACAGGTGCTGATGCAACGATCCTTTCCGCCGCTTCGTGGCCTCCTACGTGGCCTTTGTGCCCAGTGGGACTGAATATCGCGGGGTTGGGGGGAACAACGCAGAGTCGATTGAGTAAGCGACCTGTGTTGGTGAAGGATCCAGAGGGACACATGGCCTCCATTCGGCCTTACGTCACTCCAGCTCCAGTGAACCTCTGGGGACGGGACGTGTTGGCAGCTTGGGGGGTGCGGATCATGACAAATTTTTGATAGGGGTCACTGTGTGCAAGGGCGCACCATATTCCACGCTGCCTTTACGATGGCTGACAAAAACACCAATATGGGAACCACAGTGGCCCTTGCCGAAAGACAAATTAGTCGCCCTTTGTCAGCTGGTTCAGGAGCAATTGAAACAGGGACACATTGAGCCTTCTACCAGTCCCTGGAACACCCCAGTTTTCGTGATTAAGAAAAAATCGGGGAAATGGAGACTGTTGCAAGATCTCCGGAAAGTCAATGCAGTGATGGAAAGTATGGGGAGTTTACAGCCTGGCATGCCTTCACCCACGATGATTCCCACTGAGTGGGAAATTTTGATCGTTGATTTGAAGGATTGCTTTTTTACAATCCCTTTGCACCCCAATGACAGACCAAAGTTTGCCTTTACTGTGCCTGCAATTAACAATGCGGAGCCTGTAAAGCGATTTCAATGGAAAGTGTTACCTCAGGGCATGAAAAATAGCCCAACTATCTGTCAATGGTATGTCGCGCAGGCCTTGTCTGGAATCCGTGAGCAGTTTCCCGAGGCACTCTGCTACCATTATATGGACGATATCCTGGTGGCAGCAGCCACCCAGGATGAGTTGCGGAGGTTACAGCCTCGACTGCTCGATGCCTTGCATTCCTATGGGTTGCAAGTTGCTCCGGAAAAGGTTCAACAACAGCCTCCTTGGAAATATTTGGGAGTCAAAATTTTGGATCGAACCATACAGCATCAAGAGGTGCAGTTCTCAGACACTATTAAGACTCTAAATGATGCCCAAAAGTTGCTAGGCATCATCAACTGGTTACGTCCATATTTGGGACTGACCAATGCACAACTTTCCCCACTTTTTAATATTTTAAAGGGGGACTCTGACCTAAACTCACCTCGACAATTGACTCCCGAGGCGCGACGAGTGCTGAACGAAGTGCAGCAAGCTGTTTCCGCTCATCAGGTTTATCGAGTGGATCCCTCTACTGATATCACTGTTTTCATTACTGCTACAGACCTCCAACCTACAGGTATCATTGGCCAGTGGAACAAACAATGGGATGATCCTTTGCACATCCTGGAATGGGTCTTTTTGCCCCATCAGCCAAAAAAGACAGCACCCACATTGTTCGAATTGATAGCCTGCCTGATAATTAAATGCCGATATCGGTGTTTACAATTGATGGCAGCTGATCCCGCAACGATTGTTGTCCCAGTACCATGGGACAATTTCGAATGGAGTCTTGCTAATAGCGCTCCTTTGCAAAGTGCACTGCAAAATTTCTCAGGGCAGATTGCTTATCATCTGCCCAGTCACAAATTGCTGCAGCTGGCAAATTCGGTCAATCTCATGTTGCGGCCAAAGAACAGCCGGGTGCCGGTCCATGGACCCACCGTCTTTACGGACGGTTCTGGGAAAACAGGAAAGGCCATTGTTACCTGGAAGGAAGGATCTGAGTGGCAGGTGCTGAAAGGCCACGAGACAGGCTCTGCTCAACTGGTTGAATTGAAGGCAGTTGCCATGGCTTTTCAGCGGTTCTCTCAGGTGCCTTTGAATCTGGTCACTGATTCTGCCTATGTAGCAGACATAACCAAACGTTTGGATTGTTCACTTCTAAAAGAAGTCAATAACGCGACTCTGTTTTCGCTATTGCGAACCCTGTGGAAGGCGATTCAGGCTCGAGTGCATCCATATTATATTCTGCACATTCGAAGCCACACCAATTTACCAGGCCTTTTAACAGAAGGCAATGCCAGGGCTGCATGTTAGCCAACCCTGCATGGGTGGCACCTCAGCCTGACAAAATTGTACAAGCCAAGGCATCGCACAATTTCTTTCATCAAAGTGCACATATCCTGCAGAAGCAGTTTCAATTGATGCCAACTGAGGCTCGTGACATTGTCAGTGCTTGTGCTGACTGCCACGGACTCGCTGCTCCTCTGCCATCGGGGGTGAACCCCAGAGGTCTAAAGGCCTTGCAGCTGTGGCAGACGGATGTGACACACATTCCAGAATTTGGCCGAGTCAAGTATGTGCATGTGTCTATTGACACTTTCTCCTCAGCTATGTGGGCAACTGCCCATACTGGAGAAAAAAGTCGCGATGCCATTGCCCATTGGAAATTAGCCTTCTCAGTCCTGGGGGTGCCAGCCACTGTAAAAACCGACAATGGTCCTGCCTATGCCTCGCAGAAGATGCGGCAGTTTTTGCACCTATGGGGTGTAGACTATACGTTCGGTATTCCGCACTCTCCTACTGGCCAAGCCATTGTGGAACGCGCTCATGGTACTCTGAAGCGTGTCTTGGAAAGGCAAAGAGGGGGAATGCATGGGGAAACACCACAGAGTCGATTGGAGAAAGCTTTGTACACAATCAATCATCTTACAGTGCCACCAAATTCGAATAATCCTGTGATTTTGAACCACTTTCTCTCATTGCAGTCATCAGGCGAGTTGCGTTTTCCCCGGGCGAAGGTATGGGTACGGAACCTACTTACTAACACCTGGGAAGGCCCACATGAGCTTATTGCTTGGGGTCGAGGGTATGCTTGCGTCTCCACAGATACTGGGGTACGATGGCTGACTGCAAAATGCGTCCGCCCTGACCTGCGGCTCCCGAGACAGAACCAGCAACCTCAAAATGACAACCAGAATGCCGAACACCAACCGAGTGATCCTTCTGATGATGACCAAGAAGCCGGTCCATCCACAAGCAGAGACTGAAACTCATTCATGGAGTCAGAAAGCAAGGACTTTGAAAGCATGTTTTGTTGAATTACAGATTTATATGTAGATTTAGTTTTATATATACTTTATCTAGGGTATTGCATGGGGCCTCTTTGACCATCTTAATCAGCATCTGGTTCGGGTTCTGTTCGGTGGCTGGCCACCTCCGGACAGACCCCTTGAGTTTCAACCAGGCTCTGTTTGGTAACTGGCCATTACCAAACAGATCCTTCATGCTGATCCACTGGGGCTCACAAGCAATGCCTTCTGTTCTTAAACAAAAAAGGGGAGCTGTGGCTAGCACAGGCTTTTCCCATGAGAATTCTTCTTGTGTTTTATAAATAAAGTTTGGATGTTATTGGAACAGTGTCCCAGAACTTGGACGGTGCAGGCCTGGCCAATCAGGCCTAGGGGAAGGCTTCTGACCGACCAATCTGGGTGACTTTTGAAAACTCTATATATATGATGAAATCAAAACAATAAAGGTCATTCCTTCTTGCCACTGAGAACTGGTGCTTTCATTGCTCTGCTAGCTGCTCAACAGCGACAGGTGATATTTTTGCAATTTGATTTTGTAATGCTTTCATATTGCTACGTTACTATAGATAATAATAACCAAAATGGCTGCATACCTGCTTTCCTTTGTAACCAAATTGTTCTAAAATAAATCCTATATACATATATTTACACACATCAATCATTCGGTGTCGTTTCACTAATCTACCCCAAGGGATCTATTAACAATGTGTGGAAAATCATGCTGTGAAAGGCCAGTGTCCACAAAGGAGATAGTCCTGCAGGAGTCAACTTTATTCGAAGAAAGGGAGAGAGTCCACTGAGCAATACCCCTGTGGGGTCTCTCTTGAGTTTTTGGAGGATGCAGCCTCCTTTTATCCTAAACTCTCGGCTGCATACTGCCCTCCTCCTTTCCCCATTGGCTGATGTACTAAGAAGGTACAGACTTCCTGAACTGCCTACTACATATTCCCCTTTTACAATGTATCCCCCCTCATCATGCATTGTATGACCATTAAAATTAGCTTTAAGCCCACCCTGTGTGGAGAAGTTAATATTCATAAGTCTATTAAGCCTGCGCATTTTCTCCTAAAGTTCAGGAGTTCAAGTTGTGCTTGATTCTGCAACAAACTTGCCTGGCGTGATGTTCATAAAGACCGACACACTCCTTCTTCCAGAACATGATTGGTTCTTTCAGACCTAGTTGTTTGTGAAGACATAAACGCTCATTTCTCCTATCAACAAGAACCTGGGTTACTCTCGCCTCCTGGGATGGGCCATAACAAGGGATGGCTTCTGTGAAAAGCTGCTAGAAGCTTCCCCCATGTCTGGCAGAGCCAACGCCAGCTGTGTCAAGAATGGACCTGCTGCTGGCCAAGGCCAAGAAAATCAGAGATGATAGTAATACCTCTGTGATAACATATTTAAGAAGGAAAATAGCTATTGCGCAGAAGTAATTGCAGACAGAGAAGAGTGGAGTGAAAACATGTTTATGCCTTAAAAATCTAGAAACAAAACAACACACTTTCAAGACAATATTAATATAGGAAGTAATATAAAAGCTAGTCTTTAATTGGAGGCCTCCAGGGGCAAATATGGAAAAATGTTCCCGTGATATAGAGCTTTGACACTTTTATAAGTTTAACAAATTAGCATAATTGACAAGAATTGCCAATTAGAAGCACAGGTAATGAGGTCATTGCCCCCCTTGGTTCCACCTCTTCTGGAGTCTCCCTTTCTTGCTACTAGCTGTACTTTGTTTATGAAAAAGCACCTCTGGAGAGTGGCTTGTCTTTGGTTCCAAGAAGAAGCAAGATTAGGATTGGGGCCTAGGAATGTGTTTTATCTAATAGGAAAAATACTGGAGTTAGCTAGGAACTATATAACTATACAATAGTCTGCAGAGCTATGAATATATATGAAGAAAATATAAATGCAAAAATCATTTTGGCATCAATGTGAAAGGAACAACTATGTAGACGCCAAGGTCAGTGCAGAAGGAGGGGTGAAGGTGCTCCAGGTGCCAGAGCTGAGATTCCCCTGCAGCCTGTGGTGAAGACCATGGTGACACAGCTGTCCCCCTGCAGCCCATGGAGGTCAATGGGAGTACAAACATCAATCTACAGCCTGTGGAAGAGACCCATGCCAGAGCAGGTGGATGCCTGAAAGAAGACTGTAAACCTGTGGGAAGCCTGTGCTGGAGCAGGCTCCTGTCAGGGACTTGCAGACCCATGGAGAGAGGAGCCCACACTGGAGCAGGTTTCCTGGTAGGACTTGTGACCCTGTGGGGGATCCACGGTGGAGCAGGCTGTTCCTGAAGGACTGCATCCCTGTGGAAAAGCGACACACGTTGGAGCAGTTCATGGAGAACTGTCTCCTATGGAAGAGACCCCATGCTGGAGCAGGGGAAGGACTCCCTGAGCAGTGAGAGGAACAATGTGTAATGAACTGACCGTAACCCCCATTCCTGTCTCCCTGCACCGCTGGGGGGAGGAGGCAGAGCCTGGGAAGGAGGGAGGGGTGGGGGAAAGGTGTTTTTAAGATTTATTTTATTTCTCATTATCCTGCTTTGATTTTGTTAGTATTAAATTCAGTTAATATCTCCAAGTTGAGTCTGTTTTGCCCATGATGGCAATCAGTGAGTGATCTCTCTGTCCTTATCTCAACTCATAAACCTTTCGCTATATATTCTCTTCCCTGTCCAATTGCAAAGGAGAGTGATAGATCAACTTTGGTGGGTGTCTGGCATCCAGCCAGGGTCAACCCACTACAGCAACACAAGCAGGCCTTGTGCCATGTAAGCTGCCCATGGTCGAAACCCCCAAAATTCCACCTATGGCACCAGCCTCTTAGGCATGTATTAATCAGTTGAGTTTTCCTATTCCTTTCAATATTTTCCCCTAATACTGAAGGAATCAAGGAGAATACAACCTGTACACCTACTCTTTTAAACAAATGACCCAGTGCCCTGAAGTCCCTTTTGATTACTCTGGGACTTCTTCCTACAATCTCCTCTCTACCCACTTGGAATACCAATAGAGGGTAGCAGTCAGAGGGCTGGACCAAATCAGGCAGCTTTCTGGCTACATTCCTTACCCAAGCCCCAGGGAGACAGCATACATCCCTGTGCATTGGGTCTGATCAGCATATCGGGCCCTCTGTTCCCCTCAGCAGGGAGTTGCCTACAAGAATTACCCTTCTTTTTTCCTTTTTGGAGCTGGTTGCAATATGTCTGGTTGGCTGATTCTGCTTAGGCAATGTCCTAGATGGTCCTTCATTTAGATTATTGTTTTCCTTGTCCTCATTTTCCAATGCCTCATGCCTATTCTGTAGGGGGACATAGGAAGGGGGGAGGCCAGGAGGGGATTCACCTGCCACAGCAAGCAGGGACTTGCCTCCATTCCCTCCATCTCCTAGGTCCCCTCCTGTGGGAAATAAGTAAAATCTTATAGAATAAGTAAGGGTTTTTTTGCTCACTTTTTCTCACTGAAAAAGCACTTTGGGAAAAGTACAGCTAACATGCAGGCAAGCAACAAGTTACGTAAACTTTGCATGAGCACCCCGTGATGGGAACACTGATTGGTTGGGAAGATGCGTGGACAAGAGCACATCAGGTGGTATGCAGCAAATGTGTGTTTGTTCAAGTTAACATGTTTGTTCTAGTTAACAAGAATGCTAACAAGTGTAATTTGAGCTAGAATATTTTTAGCACCATTTAAAAGCTTTGCTCAGTACTATAGTATAAAAATCTGTGTGTGGCCGCAATAAAGTGATTCTCTCCTCAAGAAGCAGTGTCTGTGTCTCATCGCTAGACCCTCCTGCCTGTTGTGGAGAAGGGAGAGCATCCTCCACTTCCTGTGGTGCATTTGGTTAGTACATTTGCCTCAGGGCAGGTAGAAAATGGCTCCACCAGTCAATCTCTTCCTCAGGTGCCCTGCTGCTCCTTAACATTTCCACCTCCTCTTTGAGTTGTACCACCAAGCAGAGCAGATCATTGACACGCTCACACCTCACACAGGTGTTATGTCTGTTACCCTCTGATGCCAGTGCCAGGCCCTGGCAGTCCCTGCAGTCCGATACATGGACCCCTGTTTGTTTCTGTAGCAGTTCCATTTCTGTTGCCACATCCTTTCTGACACACACTGAGGACTTAGCACCCTGTTGAGTGGAAACCATTCCTGAACTCTCCTCTTGAGCTGGTGGGAGGGAGACTGCACCTTCCTGCTCATCCTGTCTGCACCCTGACTGTTCACCACACTCCCTAGAGCCATTTAAAATCTCCTGGCTATGCTACCTCCTTGCCTGATTGGTTGCCACAAACTTCTGGTTCCTGATGGGGCTCTGGGCTGTTGCTTGGGTGTTCCTGAGTACAGGAGTTCCCCTATACAGCCTGTTCTAAAACTCACCCCTGGGCATACCTGAGTCACTGCTGCTGCCTTGCCAACTGCAATGTGCTTGGGTTGAGAATGGCTTGGGTTGGAATGGAACTTCAAGATCATCTCATTCCAACCCCTCTGCCATGGAAAGTGATGCCACCCACTAGGTCAGGTTGCTCAGGGCCCCATACAACCTGGCCTTGAAAACTTCCAAGGATGGAGCATCCACAACTCTGGACAACCTGTTCTAGTGCCTCACTACCCGCTGAGTAAAGAATTTCTTCCTAACCTCTAATCTAAATATCTCCTCTTTTAGTTTAAAACCATTCCCCCATGTCCTATCACTATCTGCCCATGTACAAATTTGCTCTCTCTTGTAATTATAATCACCTTTTAAGTACTGGAAGACCACAAGGAGGAGCCCCCAGGACCTTTTCTTCTCCATGCTGAACAACTCCAGCTTTTTCAGCCTGATTCTCCTGGGAGCTATGTGTCACAAGATGAGTGGTTTAGGTTAATTTAAAAATCACTGTCAAAGACATCAACAAAAGCAGGTTTAATATAAATTTCCAAAAGCATGATAAAGTATTTTTGTGGTGGATGAGACCACCTCAGGAGCTACCAGGGAGCCGAGGGGTCCCAGGGCAGTAGAAACACAATGGTGGGAAAGCTCCGAAGTTTGAAATTCCCTCCTGAGTGTTGAATGGTCTCTCCCTAGACTATGTAAATCCTCTTATATTGATTTGCCTTAACCTGATCCCTCACTCTGCCCCTCCCTTCTCCCCATTGGTCGTGGTATCTCCCCGCCTTCTCCCCGCCCCTGTGCCCTCAGACTATTTGCCCTGTATCTCTATAGCAATGATTACTCAGGGTCACTTTCTCTCTTCACTGCTGGACCCCTTCAGGAATAAACCATTTCCAGAACACCACGTGACTGAGCCCTCTGGATTCTTTGGTAAAACACATGAGCTATCCAAAGCTCTTGGGTGAGTGTGTGTGTGTGCCTTCCACCGGCACGGGTGACAGAAGGGTCTGCCTGCACAGTATCAAGCAGTACTGGCCGTAGTGATCTCTCAGAGCCATAGAGACACTTTCGGTAAATGCAGAGGCCTATTCCACTCTATCACCCCCTCTGTGTGTTACACAGTGTCTTAGGCTACATGGAAGGTGTAACCAAAAAGTATGTATTCTATTATCATCTTCATAAACTGTTAAAAACAGGTGGGGCAGTGTTCTTTATCTTCATCATGACTCAGCCCTGATAACACCATGGCGGGGGAGGGCTATCTCTGCTGATGGGCCATCAAGGTCTCCGGGAATGACTCCATAGAATTACATAATCCCATTGTGAGATGCCTTGCCCAGAGGGGAGGAACTGAACATTCCTACCTGCATATAAACTGAGGCTCTGGAACACTACTACATAACTTCCACTGGATTCCCAGAGGATAACAGCCTGAGAGTCACCACTGGACCTCCAGAGACAGACCAGATCTTTCTGCAGGATCACCACCTCAACCTGACCATACTCATCACTCCAAGGACACTGCAGCCACCATTTAACTGGACTGCTATCACTACCCTGACCAACAGGGTGGCAGGTTGTATTCTGTCAGTTTAAGCTGGTGTTTCCGTATTATTGCCTTTACTTTAATTTTTCCTATTGTGAAAAACACGCTTCACTCTCCTGTTGAAATTTAAAGGGTTTAATAAAAGACAATAGGGGACACCAATAAAGCAAAGAAACAGCGCTGGGTGCTTGGCTCCAAGCCAAGAAGCACACCTGCCAGTGAGGGAGTCGTCTTAAATACTCTTTGTATTGCATCAGCCTTATGCATATTCAAACTTTTCTCAGAACTTTTTCCATGTTCCAAGAACTATTTTGCATGGCTCCTCCTTGGTCCCGCCTTTTTAGAGCATGCGCTTTTTCGGCTGTGGTTTCTTCCAGTCTTGGTTATCAAAGCTGTGGTTTCTTCCAGTCTTGGTTATCGCCTCCCAGTTTGGGCTTGGTTCTGTAGTCCTTGCATCTGGTTACAGGCTGATAGTCAGGTATCGGTGGCAGGTCTTCTTTTTGGGTGTTACCCAGTCAAGCAGGTGGTGTGGTTAGTAAAGAAAAGTTCTTTTAAACTACTGTTATTAGTTTTCACTATAATATCGAAATCTAGTTCATAACAGAAATTAAAACATTGGTTATATACCTCTATCTCTATGACAAGACTACTTCTATAAAACCATACACACAATGAATATCTACGAAAGCCAACACTATATTAGGATATATTTATAACAATCCCCCCTTTTACTTTTTATAAATTATTTGGCTTGAGCAATAATTCTTGCTTTTTAATTTCCATTTCTTGCTCGTTTTTCTCACAAATTACTTTGGCTTCTTCGAAGGGGTCTTTTCTTTGTTTCTTTAACACCATTATTTTTTGTGCTGTTTTAGATGTGGCCAAGTCTGAGTCCATAGGCATTGTTACTACTTGCATTCCTTGGACTACACTGGTGATTAGTCGAATAAAACAGGGAATCAGGCAAGGAAGAAATAACAAACCAGCTGTTGCACATAAAAGGAAGAAGCCCAATTTTTTCCACCATTCTATTCCCAATACATTATCCCACCAGTTAGCTTTTAGCATTGATTCCCATCTTTGGATCGGTACATGGGCTATTTTTCTGATATCTTTGGCTATATCTAAGACAGCATCCCCATTGTCATCAATTTTCAAACAACAGTCCGAGGTATTAAATTTTCCACAAACTCCCCCTTCTTCAGCTAACAAATAGTCTAAAGCCAACCTATTTTGATACACCGCAGCTCTTGTTTGCCTTTGTTGACTTGATATTAATTCCAATGCCCGAGCAGTTTTGTTGGTTATGATTTCTACAACAGCTTGAAGTCTTATAATTCGATTTAACATATAAATCGGGGTTCGATAGCCCCAACTCCCATCTTGTGCCCAGGTAGCTGGCCCGTATGTTTCCAATATTCGTTCAGGGGGCCATTCCTCCTCTCCCCATTTTTGAAAACCCCCAATCAATTCCCTTTTGTTTCTTTTTAAGTCCTCATAAAGTGGTACTCCTAATTGATCTCCATCTGGTCCTGGTAAAAGGAAAAACCCTGGCTGTATGATCTCCAGAGTGCAACTTCCTTTCCACTGGGGGGGGAGTTTTGGGTATGCTCTTTTTCCACATATCCAAAATAGACCATCTGCTGCTTTCCAGTAATCCTTAGCCTGTTGATTTATATTATCCCAAAATTTGGATATTTCTGGGATTCCAGAATAGGGATTTTTACCTGTGACATAACATTGAAAAAGCTTTATTTCATTATTAAGCTGTTGGGGTAGAAGATACCACCTCAGGAACCGCTGAGGAGCTGAGGGGTTCCAACACAGCAGAACCCCACTGGTGGAAGCCTTCTTAGTTCTCCCCCCTGGAGAACACGATGGTTCTTCCCCAAATTATGTAAATCCCCCCAGCTGTAACTTAACCCTTGATCCCATGCCTTCTTCTTCCCATTGGTTGTGGTGTTACCCCCGCCTCCTCTCCCCTGACCCTCCAGCCGCCCCTTTAAATGTAGACGGCTGGGGTGTCTCGTCCTCTTTTTGGCCTCGGAACCCTTCAGAATAAACCTCTGGAACCTCCGGCTGACTGAGCGCTCTGAATTCTTTGTCTCTGGTAACGCACGAGTTATCCAACTCCGTGGGTGAGTGAGAATATGTGCCTTACACCGGCACGGGTGTGAGAAGGGCTTTTCTGTACAGCACCAGGCAGTGCTGGCTGGAGTGATCTCTCAAAAAGCCATAGAGACACTTTCGGTAAACGCAGAGGCCTGGTTCCACCCCTCCTCCCCCTCCGCGTTAAGTGGCGCCCGAACAGGGACCTGAAAAATCCCTGAAAGTGTCTCGGAAGGCTTTATGCCATAGATGTCACGATCGGAGCAGCTACTTCCCTCGAAAACAGGTCTAAGTTTTATTAGATCTGTTTAAAGAGGCAGCCGAGAAATCTCCGTTTGTCTGGGACAGGAGATATCGGCCAAACCAGAGAACCACGCCGAAATTTCTTTTACACTCTCGGAAGCCTCGAGGTGGTAAGTGAGGCTTTGCTGGGGTGAATCCTCCTTTTGTTTTTCTCCTTAATTTTTTTCTTTCGGTGTTGGGAAGAATTTATTTGGGGAATATGGGTGGGAAGTTAACCCGTCCTCAATCAGAGCTTTATACCTCCCTTAAAACTACTCTTAAGTCAGATAATTCCCAGTTCTCTAAGGGGAATTTAAAATGTTTTGTTCGCTGGATTTTTAACATCTTTCCAAATGTTTCTGTAGCTACTGTTCAATCTCTTAGCTTTTGGGATAAAATCGGACACGAGCTGACTGTTCTCACACAGGCTGAGGATCGAAAGGTTGCTAATTTTCTCCCTTTGTTTGTAGTGATTTATAAGTCTGTTAAGAACGCCAAGACTAAAACAGTTCTGTCTAAAAATTCAGATCTCTCTCGTGCTGCCTCCCCCGTGTCTGTCCCCTCCCCCGCTGTCCCCAAACCCTCGGAACCCCAGGGGGGAGGAGCGCTCTCTCCCCTATCCCCTGCTCCAGCCGGGTCTGGCCAGCCCGGCTCAAGCCTGTCCCTCACCCTCTTCCCAGCTCCAAGGGGGACCGTGCACTCTTGGCAGGCTTTCTGTACTAGCACCCAACAAAACCCAAATTCTGCATTGGAAAAACCATACTCGATTGGCCCGCCAAAAAAGAAATATACAACAATTAGATCCTAATTGTGATAGCGAAATTATCAATTGGTCATTGTCTAAAAGGATTGCTGCATCGTTTTTCCTGCCTGGAGTAGCAGCAGCAAAAGCCTTAGGTGAACTTAGCCACCTTGAGTGCTGGCTCAGAAAGCATGCTAACCTAACCTCGAGTGCCCTCTCTCAGCTTCTTGAAGATGAAGAAACCACCAGGCATGCAACACTGCAAAACAGAGCAGCCATCGATTTTCTTTTATTGGCCCATAGACATGGCTGTGAGGAATTCGAAAGACTGTGTTGCTTTAACCTGTCATCTCATAGCCAGAGCATCCACGCGACGATACAAAAAATAAGGGATCAAATCAAAGAACTGAAGACAGAAAAAGAAACAAACTGGATTGACGATCTTTTTGGACAGTGGAGACTTCAGAGATGGCTAGCATCCTTAGTCAAAACTGGACTGTGGGTGATCCTAATAATTTTCCTTGTTCTAAGCTTGTTCGGTTGCCTCAAGAAGTGTTTAACTAAGCAAGTAAGGGAGGCCTTTCCTTTAAATAAAGAAGGGGGAGTTGTTGGGGTAGAAGATACCACCTCAGGAACTGCTGAGGAGCTGAGGGGTTCCAACACAGCAGAACCCCACTGGTGGAAGCCTTCTTAGTCCTCCCCCCTGGAGAACACGATGGTTCCTCCCCAAATTATGTAAATCCCCCCAGCTGTAACTTAACCCTTGATCCCATGCCTTCCTCCTCCCATTGGTTGTGGTGTTACCCCCGCCTCCTCTCCCCTGACCCTCCAGCCGCCCCTTTAAATGTAGACGGCTGGGGTGTCTCGTCCTCTTTTTGGCCTCGGAACCCTTCAGAATAAACCTCTGGAACCTCCGGCTGACTGAGCGCTCTGAATTCTTTGTCTCTGGTAACGCACGAGTTATCCAACTCCGTGGGTGAGTGAGAATATGTGCCTTACACCGGCATGGGTGTGAGAAGGGCTTTTCTGTACAGCACCAGGCAGTGCTGGCTGGAGTGATCTCTCGAAAAGCCATAGAGACACTTTCGGTAAACGCAGAGGCCTGGTTCCACCCCTCCTCCCCCTCCGCGTTATTAAGCTTGCAGTTTTTTTCTTTGGTTCCTTTCTGAGCCCAATACAGAATTGGTTCTTTTGGGATCCACCCTATAGAACTTCCATTACTAATTTTATATCTTTTACAGGGAGAGTTTCCTACCTCGTTAAGGAAGTTTTTCCCAGTATGCCATAGGCACTCTTCCCCTATTACTGTTGAACTTAAAATCCACCCTTCTGGCCAGTTTTCTCCTTTCATATTTGTTCAGTTCCATTTAAGAAGTTCTATAGGGCCTAGGCTACTGCCCTTCCAGGGCCATTCTTCTGTCATTAAAGCACCACCACATACCCAACAGTTGGTAATGTTTAACTCCTTACTTATTCTTTCCCCTAATTCCACAAACAGGTTTTTCCCTACTCCTGAGATTTCCATTTCTTTTTCTAATTGTTGTCTGAGTTTTGTATACAAATCCTGGCGTTGGGTTGATACAGGTTGGGATTGCTGGGTTGGTTTCCCTTTTTTGTTTACTATTTGTTCCTTTACCAAGTCCTGGACCCGGTTACTAAGGGTGAAAGTGAAGCAAACCCATTCTTCCCCTTTTGGGCATTTTTCTCCTAACCTACTACCACTTGTTCCTAAATTTTCCACAATCCAATATCTTTTCCCTTTATGTGTGCAAGTACCTAATTTGGATGGATCATAGCATTGGTTGCTAACATGAGTATGGGTAATAAGAAAGGAACCTCGGGTCCTTTCCCAGTAAAGTGTCCGGTAGCATTTGCGACATGATTTTGCTTGTATCCCATAGGGGAAAAGGCAAAGAATGAGTGACACAAGGAGGAATAATAGAGGTCCGGTATGGCTTATACCCCCACCTCCCATGCCTATGGGGTTGCTGCCCATAGCAGGGGTATATAATCTTCTCGGTGGCAAGTACAGTGGTCAATCCGGTCTTGCCCTCTATTTCCGTGTCACTTCCTCCTTATTAGTTTCCAAGCAAATCGCCTTTGACACTTTTTAACTGTGGTTTCCCATTGTTCCTCAGGTACTTCCCATTCAACAGGTACTTGTAATTCCCTCCCACAAAGCAAAGTTATTATTTGAGCTAACCCTAGTTCTGTCTGGGTAGGGAGTGAATTTCACTCTCGACTCACTGTTTTTGTGTATTACAATACCAGTTTTTCCCACAATGTATGCTTTTACATTAAACCCAGCTATTATGTCTAGTATTGGGATGAATTAGATAAGGTATGTAGTATGGCACTGAAGGAGATTGTAATATCTCCTTGAGATTAGGATATAGTCTATTTTCCTTTTTATATAAATCACAGGCTAAGGCTAAAACATAAGGACCCTTTGTCCAAAATAATCCTGATTCTCCAGTTTGGGGTGGAAGTATTCTTCTCCAAGGCGGGTATTGGAGGTTTTTTTTCAAAATCTTTCCAGATGGCTCTTGAAAACACCGATATAAGCTTAATCTTATTTCTCAATTATTTGTAATTCTTGGGATCTTCCCAGTTCATTACCACTAAGTCCTCTCTTAAAAGTCAACCTGG
The DNA here is from genome assembly GCF_008360975.1 of Lichenostomus cassidix. Lineage (NCBI taxonomy): Eukaryota > Metazoa > Chordata > Aves > Passeriformes > Meliphagidae > Lichenostomus > Lichenostomus cassidix. The sequence goes on from NC_139510.1 coordinate 13,256,330, forward strand.
TATCGCCTGGTTTAGAAGTTAGAGTCCACTCCTTAGGTTCTTCCACAGGTCCTTTGATTCTGCTGGCGTGGATCCATCCTCTTTCCCTGGTCCGGATTGCTGCTTCAGTTGTCAGTAGTACCTGAAAAGGACCTTCCCATTGTGGGGTTAAAGATTGTTCTCTCCATGTTTTCACTAATACCCATTCTCCTGGTTGGATATTATGGATTTTAAATTCTAAGGGAGTGGTTTGAGGGATTATCCCTTTTAACTGCAAATTTTCAAGTGTTTTTGCAATGGTGTTGACATATTTTCGAATACCCATTTCCCCTTCTTCATAAGTAGCAGTTTCATGTTGTGTGGTTAAAAAAGGTAACCCAAACATCATCTCGTAAGGTGATATCCCCAGGTCTGACCTGGGTTGTGTTCGGATTCTCAGTAGAGCCAATGGTAAACATTTTACCCATGACATCTGTGTTTCAATCATCAGTTTTGTCAGAGTTCTTTTTAATGTCTGGTTAATTCTTTCTACCCAGCCCGAACTCTGTGGATGCCATGGAGTATGTAATTCCCATTTTATTCCCAGAACTTGAATTATTTGTTGTAGCACTTTTGAAGTAAAGTGTGTCCCTCTATCTGAGTCTATTTTATTAACCATTCCATATCGGGGAATAATTTGTTCTAAAAGGGTTTTACATACTACATTAGCAGTAGCCCTGACAGTGGGGACCGCTTCCACCCAATGAGTTAAATGGTCAATTATTACTAATAAAAATTTCCACTTTTGTACTTGAGGGAGTTCAGTAAAATCTACTTGGATACTTTGAAATGGTCGTAGAGCCAACTCACAACCTCCCGGGGTTGTTTTTCTCATTACCTTTTTATTTACCTTTTGACAGGTTATGCATTTCTCAGTTACTTGTTTTGCTAATCCAAAGACTCCAATGCACCCATAATTCCTTAAAAAGTGATCACACAAAGCCTGAGTACCCCAGTGAGTTTTTTGATGCAAGCCTTCTAACACTTTTCTAGTAAGTGGTTTATTAAGTAACTGTCTTCCATCAGGGAGTTTCCATTTACCAGATGGATCTTGCTTTCCCCCTATCTTACTTAATTCCTTTTCTTCTGTTTCACTAAATTTTGGAATTTCCAATTCTTCTCTATCTGGGGTCAGAATTAACAAAATTTTTTTAGTCCCATTCTCTGCTGCATCTTTAGCTTCTTGGTCTGCCAGATTATTCCCTCTTATTTCTGGGGTCATTCCCTTTTGATGTCCCTTAACATGTACTACTGCTATTTCTTCTGGCAATTTTAGGGCTTCTAAAACCTCTAAAATTAGTCCTTCCTGTATTAATCCTTTTCCCTTAGAGTTTAGTAATCCTCTTTCCTCCCAAATTTTCCCAAAAGTATGTACTACTCCAAAGGCATACTTTGAATCAGTATATATGGTTCCTTTTTCCTTTGCTAGATATTCCAGTGCCCTCTTTAGGGCATATAATTCACAGGATTGAGCTGACCAATGTGAAGGCAATTTCCCTTTTTCAATTGTCTGCATATTCTCTCCATCCACTAAAGCATATCCTGACATTCTTTTTCCTTGTAGACATCTAGATGAACCATCAACATATATTTTTCTCCCTTCTGGGAGAGCCTGTTCTGCTAAATCTTCCCGAACCTTAGTTTGATACTGTATAATTTCTAAACAGTTATGTACTAAATTACTTTTTGGTTCTCCATATAAAAATTGAGCTGGATTTAAACTTTTGTCTACTTCTAATGTCAAGTCATTACTGTCTATTAGAATTGCTTCATATTTTAACATTCTGGAATCGGTCAACCATTTTTCAGCTTTTTGATTTAACACACTCCTGACTGCATGAGGACTATGCACAATTAACTTGCTTCCAAAAGTAAGTTTACGACTTTCTTCTACCAGGATGGCAGTAACTGCTATAGCTTGTACACACACTGGCCAGCCATGACTTACTGGATCTAGCATTTTAGATAAATAAGCTATTGGCCTTTTCACTCCTCCCCATTCTTGAACTAAGACTCCATGGGCTACTCCACTTTCTGCATTCACATACAGATGGAAAGGTTTTTCTAATGAAGGTAAACTTAAGGCAGGTACTGAAGCTAGCTTGACCTTTAGTTCTTCTAATTTAATATCATCTTCTTTAGTCCATTTTATATCGTCCTCCTCTGCCAATTTTCCATACAAGAATTTTACTGCCTGTGTATACCCTTCGATCCATAACCTGCAATATCCCAATAACCCGAGCAGCCTTCTAATTTCCTTCTTTGAAGAAGGAGGGGAGAGAGATAAAATCCCCAAAATTCTTTCAGGATTTAGTTTTCGGCTTCCTTTACTTATTAAATGACCAAGAAACTTTACTTCTGATTCTACAAATTGTAATTTTCCTTTTGATACTCTTAATCCTTTTTCCCCAAGAAAGTTTAAAAGATTGATAGTAGTCTCTCTAACTTCTGTTTCAACTTCCCCTGATAATAAAAGATCATCCACATATTGGATGATTTGTATTCCAGGAGGGGTGGAGAAAGTATGTAATACTTCTTCTAAGGCTTGCCCAAATAGATTTGGGGATTCAGTGAATCCTTGTGGTAGTTTTGTCCATCTTAACTGTTGTTTTCTCCCATTGCCTGGATCTTCCCATTCGAAAGCAAAAATATCTCGGCTGCCTTCTGCTAAAGGGCAGGCCCAAAATGCATCTTTGAGATCCACCACACTAAACCACTGATGTTGAGGTGGAACTTTACTTAAAAGGGTATAGGGATTAGGTACCACTGGGTAATGGGTCTTAGTTCTTTTGTTAACTTCCCTTAAATCTTGCACTAATCTGTAAGTTCCATCAGGCTTTTTTACTGGGAGAATAGGGGTATTGTGAGGGGACATACAGGGTTCTAATGTTCCATCTTTTATCAAATCTTCTATTATGGGCTTTAGGCCTTCCCTTCCTTCTAAGGATATAGGGTATTGCCGTATGCGAATGGGGCATTCTTCTCTCTCAATGGTTACTTTTATGGGGTCTATAGCCAACTTCCCTCTATTTCCTTCCCCAGCCCAGACTTCTGTGTTAATCTTTCTTTCATCTTCTTCTTCAAGTTTTAACACTTTTACTGTCATCTTTCCCTCCTCTGGTATCACTCCTATCCCTAGTTGTACTTGCAAATCTCTCCCCAGTAAATTGCAACCTGCTCCAGGGACTAATAAAACATCTCCCATCCCTATTCTAGTTTCCCCTTCAATTACTACATTTTTAATAACAGGAACCTTAAACCCCTCCCCCTTAGCACCTGAAACTTTCACGGTATCCTTACTAATACTACACCCCTTTGGAACACTCACCACACAGGTTCTTTCTGCCCCTGTATCAACTATAAATTCTAATGCCTCCCCATGGGGACCTACCTTCAAGGTTATCAAAGGCTCCAGATGGTATTCGTCCCCCAAAAGATAGAGCCTTTGACACCCCTAATCTGCTAATTCCTCTGATTGCATTTCTTGGAAAATTCTTAGATTCCTTTTCAAGTGTGGGCATTCTCTCCTATAATGCCCCTCTTCCCCACAATGGAAACAGACATTTTTGGTTTGCTCTTGAGGTTTGGTTTGTGCTTGGGTCTTATTCCTCCCCCTCTCTTTTTCTCTAAACCCAGAATATTTAGGAATGGCAGCTGGAGATGCCGTATTCCTATGGGAATTGCTTTCTCGCATGGTGGCTACCATAATTTTAGCTTTTACTTTGGCTTTTTCTTCATCTCTTCGTACATAAACTTTCTGAGCTTCTTTTAGTAGCTCATTTAATCCCTTGTCTTGCCAATCCTCAATTTTTTCTAACTTTTTTCTAATGTCTGGCCAAGCATGAGTGACAAAATTTACTTTCAATAAAGCTTGTCCTGCTAGACCATCAGGGTCTATTCCAGAGTACTGCCTCATATTTTTTTTAAGTCTTTCTAAAAATTCCATTGGGGTTTCCTCCTTCCCTTGTTGTCCATCAAAGGCTTTGCTCACATTTTGCCCTCGGGGTGCTGCTTCTTTTATCCCTTTAATTATCAGATTATGATAATCTCTCATATTCCCTCGTCCTGCTTCTTCATTGTGGTTCCAGTTAGGGGGTGCTATTGGCATTTTATGATCCCCTGGTGGGCCAAGTTGATTTTCTCTTTCCCAAATTTTTATTCCAGCAGCTCTAATCATCTGTCTTTCCTCTTAGGAAAATATAATGCCCATTATTGACTGCATTTCTTCCCAGGTATAAATGTTTGGACCCAAAAACTGGTCCAGTTGTTCTGCTGTGCCTATTGGATCCTCTAACAATCCTCTAATTTCCTTTTTAAAATTTCTAACCTCTGAAGAGGTCAAAGGAGCGTTAACAAAACCTATTCCTCCTTGAGCACCTCCCATGGGAACCTCCCTCAAAGGAAATAAACTGAATTTATGATCCCACCCTTCTTGTTCTATCATCATAACCTTAGAAGAAACTTTTCTACCGTGTTTTGGAGTGGTGGCAGGAGAGGGTTCATCAGACTGTCCTCGAGTTTTAAATGAGTTTTTTCGAGTATTCTGGTAAGGAGCTCCTTCATCTACTAGGGACATAGTATTTGTTTTCAATCGTTCCGGGATAGCAGCAGGTTTTTTTATTATTCCCGGAACTTCTGATGATGGAGGACCGGAAGTTTGTATCACAGAATTGAAACCCTCTGTACTCGGTAAACTGGAAGAAGGAAGTAGTGAGGGGAAATTGCTCGCATGGTCTCTAGCAGCGTGGCCAGAATCCAGGTTTCTTGGAATAGAGGGTTCAACATGTACTGGTACTGCCGGTGCCAGTGGGACTGGAGCCGGCGGAGGCACATGGTAAGGCGGCGGGAGTACGTCTAACGGATCCCAGCCTTTTTCTATTTTTTTCTTTTTATCTGTCTCCGGAACCTCTGAAAATTTAAAAACTGATACTTTTGGAGGTTCCTGTTCTTCAACCCAGCAAGAAGCATATTCTCGCTCCTCTGAATTAACTGGGTTTTTAGACTTTACAAATATATTTAAGGCTTCACAAATCCAAGCTTCAGATGATCCATATCGGGGCCAATAAATGTGATCTGATCTTATTTTTCCTTTTGTCCATTCTATCATACAATATTGAATCATTTTCACTTTATCTTTTTCTTTTGTGTGGGGATTTTTGTCCCAGTTTGCTAATTTTATTCCCAAGGGACTCTCTTGGGGTATATCTGTCAGGACCTCTCTACTTTTTTTCTTTCTTGTCTTGCTTATTTCCTGCCCCATCTTTTCAAGCCTCTTTCTTAGCTCTTACTCTTTTTAATAACGTAAACACCACCCACCCTTCACAGTACAGAAAACTTCTCTTTTCTTAATAACATACACTTTTCACTCATTCACATTCACTCAATTTTTATTATTTTTATTTTTCTATCTCACTCATTCTCACTCACAACAACACAAACAATATTTTACCCATGGGTTTTTAACTTTTAGGGATAATGAAAATTTCAAAATATTGTTGGCCAACCCCAGATGCTCTTGGGGGTGGTAATCTTAGGATATTTCCTTTAACCTTCACTTCTACACTTCCCGTCTTATAGGATTATTTCTATCCTTTTTAATTCTACACTTCCCGTCTCATAGGATTTCTCCCTATCCTTCTTAATTCCACACGTCCTGTCTCATAGAATTCTCCTATCCTTCTTAATTCTACACATCCCGTCTCAAAGGACTCTTCTATCCTTTTTACTTTACCCCCCCTCAATCTGGCACCTTTTTAAAATTGGGGACTTTTTATTCCCATTCCCCAGTCCCGTTTCCTAGTGGATTGTGCTAGAAAACTTTTTGCTACCTTTTCCCAGGGGTCCAACCCCTCCCTGGAACCCAGTTCCAGTTTTCCCCCGGGGGATCGTTCACTCATTTTTCCTTGTGCTTCATCTCTTTCCTGGCCGTGTTTCTCGCGAAACAGCGGAACCGCAGTATCAGAGACTCCTCATTCGCCTCGCAAGTCTGGTAGCCAGCTCGCATCTCACACACACACCAATCAATCCCCCGAAACCTGCCCCCCCGACAATACTTACAATCCTTTTTCTTGTCCGGGTCTTCGTGCACTTAGAATTGTGGGCTTTTTCCACCGCGGTGCGTTTTAGGGAGTCTTTGTCTTTGCTTTATGGGTCCCTTCTTGTCCTCGGGATGGCGACCTGCAACCACTGACTCACCCTAGAAGAGGGGAGCGGTCTGCCAAACGCAGGGGGGGGCGCCTTCCCCCGCTCCGGCTCTTCGCAAGCGTCAGAGGTGAGGTCTCCTCCCAGACGAGTCCCCAATTGTGAAAAACACGCTTCACTCTCCTGTTGAAATTTAAAGGGTTTAATAAAAGACAATAGGGGACACCAATAAAGCAAAGAAACAGCGCTGGGTGCTTGGCTCCAAGCCAAGAAGCACACCTGCCAGTGAGGGAGTCGTCTTAAATACTCTTTGTATTGCATCAGCCTTATGCATATTCAAACTTTTCTCAGAACTTTTTCCATGTTCCAAGAACTATTTTGCATGGCTCCTCCTTGGTCCCGCCTTTTTAGAGCATGCGCTTTTTCGGCTGTGGTTTCTTCCAGTCTTGGTTATCAAAGCTGTGGTTTCTTCCAGTCTTGGTTATCGCCTCCCAGTTTGGGCTTGGTTCTGTAGTCCTTGCATCTGGTTACAGGCTGATAGTCAGGTATCGGTGGCAGGTCTTCTTTTTGGGTGTTACCCAGTCAAGCAGGTGGTGTGGTTAGTAAAGAAAAGTTCTTTTAAACTACTGTTATTAGTTTTCACTATAATATCGAAATCTAGTTCATAACAGAAATTAAAACATTGGTTATATACCTCTATCTCTATGACAAGACTACTTCTATAAAACCATACACACAATGAATATCTACGAAAGCCAACACTATATTAGGATATATTTATAACACTATTAAATTGTAGTTCTGACTTGGAATCACTTGCAATATATTTGTGTGGGGTTAATTCCTCCACTGGTTTGTTTTCAAACTAGCACACACAATTACATTTTTCTTCTTACATTTTTGTACAAATCATAGAAACACAGAGTCATTAAGGTTGGACAAGACCTCCAAGATCATCAAGTCCAACCCTTGACCAAATACCACCATGCCCACAAAAAATATATAACTTGGTTTTTGAACACTTCTAGGGCTGGTGACTCCAACACTTCCCTGGGAAGCTCATTCCAATGCTTAACCACTCTTTCAGTGAAGAAATGTTGTGTTATATCCAACCTGAACCTCCCCTGGCACAGCTTAAAACCATTTCCCCTTGTCCTGTCGCTAGTTGCCTGGGAGAAAAGACCAACCCCCACCTCACCACAACCTCGTTTCAGGTAGTTGTAGAGAGTGATAAGGTCTCCCCTCAGCCTCCTTTTCTCCAAACTAAACAACTCCAGCTCCCTCAGCCACTCCTCTTAGGACATAGGCTCTAGATCCTTCACCAGCTTTGTTGCCCTTCTCTGAACATGCTCTAATACCTCAATGTCTTTCTTGTAGTGAGGGGCCGAGAACTGGACACAGTGCTTGAGGTGCGGCCTTACCAGGGCCGAGTACAGGGGGGCGATCACTGCCCTGGTCCTGCTGGCCACGCTACTTCTGATACAAGCCAGAATCCCATTGGCCTTCTTGGCCACCTGGGCACACCGCTGGCTCACGTTCAAACAGCTGTCAATCCATACCTCTGGGTCCTTTTCCGCCAGGCAGCTTTCCAGCTGCCCTTCCCCAAGCATGAAGCGTTTCGATACAGAACAAAAAGCCAGAATTTGTCATAGTTTAGCAACAATGGGAGTTGCTCCAACCATGAGTTCAGTCATCATTGAAAAACATCATCCAGTCACTCAAGTAAGTCAGAATTGTTTGAAAAAGTATTCTTATTAGAATACATCTGGTAGTAGTATAAAGAAAAATTGACATTATGCAGAGATATTAGAATCATAAAATTGTTTGGGTTGTAAGGGACCTTTAAAGGTCATCTAGTTCAATCCCCCTGCAAGGAGCAGGGACATCTTCAACTTGATCAAGTTTCTCAGAGCCCTGTCCAACCTGACTTTGAATGTTTCCAGGGATGGGGCATCTACTAGCTCTCTGGGCAATCTGTGCCAGTGTTTCACCACCATCATAAAAAAATTCTTCCTTATATCTAGCCTGAATCTATGCTTTTTTAGTTTTAAAGCCGTTACCCCTTGTCCTAGCACTACAGGTCCTGCTAAAAATTCTGTCCCCATCTTTCTTATAAGCCCCATTTAAATATTGAGGGAACACAATAAGTTCTCCATGGAGCCTTCTCCAAAGGCTAAACAACCCCACCTCTCTTAGCCTTTCTTTATAGAAAAAGTGTTCCATGCCTCTGATTATTTTTGTGACCCTCCACTGGACCTACTCCAATACATCCATGTCTTTTCTGTGCTGAGGACCTCAGAGCTGGATGCAGCACTCCAGGTGGGTCTCATGAAAGTGGAATAGAGAGACAGAATCGCCTCTCTCAATCTGCTGGCTGTGCTGCTTTTGATGCAGCCCTGGATACAATTGATTTTCTGAGCTGTGAGCACACATTGCTGCCTCATGTCCAGCCTCTCATCCACCAGCACCCCCAAGTCCTTCTCAGTGCTGCCCTTGATCTGTTCATCCCCCAGCCTTTATTGATACTGGGGGTTGCCCTGACCTAGGTGCTTTGTTGAACCTAATGGGTCCACTTCTCGAGCTTGTCCAGGTCCCTCTGGATGGCACCCAGTTTGTAAAGTGTGTAAACTGCACCACTCAGCTTGGTTTCATCTGCAAACTTGTGGAGGGTGCACTTGAGCCCATTATGTCATTGATGAAAGTATTAAACAGTACTGGTCCCAATATGCACCCCTGAGGGACACCACTTGTCACTGATAATGTGTTGGTTTTGCTTGGCCCAGTTTTTGGTGGGGGAGAGCCACAGAGGTGGCTCCTCTGAGAAGCTTCTGGAAGCTTCCACCATGTCCAGCAGAACCAATCCCTGATGGCTCTGAAGATGATGGACATGCCGCTGGCCAAGCCTGGGCCAATTAGAGATGGTGGTAACATCTCTGTGATAACATACTTAAGAAGAAATCAAATAATTTGTGCATGCAGTTCTTTCTAGCCAGAGAAAGAGGAGGAGGTGAGAACATGTGAGGGAAACAACATGGAGACACCAAGGTCAGTGGAGAAGGTAGGGGAGGAGGTGCTCCAGGCACCGGAGCCAGGATTCCTTTGCGAGCTGTGGTGAAGACCATGGTGAGGCAGCTGTCCTCCTGCAGCCCATGGGGTCCACAGGGGATGCAGAGATCCACTCACAGCCTGTCGGGAGGTTCCCATGCTGGAGTGAGTGGATGCCTAGAGGAGGCTGTGTTCCAGTGGGAGACCCCATGGACAGAGGCCTTGCTCCCAAGATGGAACAGCCTGGCCTTGGAGGTCTGCACCCTGTGGACAAGTGACCCACATCGCAGCAGTTTTGGGAGGACTGTCTGCCCGTGGGAGGAGGCTCATATTGCAGCAGCGTGCATGTGTGCTGCTACTTGTGAGATGGACCCATGTCAGAAAGGTTCACGAAGAACTGTCTCCCATGGGAGGGACCCCACGGCAATGCAGGGGAAGGACTCCTCTCCCTAAGTAGTTGAGGAAGATTCTGGGGAACTGACCTAGGCCCCCACGCCCTGTCCCCCTGCACTGTTGATGGGAAGGAGGGAGGGGGTGCAGGCAAGAATGGTGTCTTTACAGGTTTTATTTTACTTCTCATTATCCTCCTCTGATTCCGTTAGTAATAAATTCACTTTGCAACTTTAAGATGAGCCTGTTTTCTCCTTGGAGCATTTTCTTCTGGTCCTTATCTCACTCATGAACCCTCTGTGTGTTAACTTTTTTTCCCTCTTCTCTGCCCAGCTGTGGCAGGGGAGAGCGGAGCGAGTAGATATTGTAGGTGCCTGGCATTTGGCCAGCATTCAAACCATGACAGGTCTCCATCCAGACATTAAGCTGTTGACTGCTGCTCTCTGGATGTGACCATCTAGCCAATTCCTTATCCACCAAAGAGTCCATCCATCAAATCCATCTCTCTCCAATTTAAAGAGAAGGATGTTGTCAGGCACCATGTCAAAGAAGTCCAGATAAATGACATCTGTAGCCCTTCCTTTGTCCACTGATGTAGTCACTCCATCATAGAAGGCCACAAGGTTGGTCAGGCAGGACTTGCCCTTCGTGAAGCTGTGCTGGTGTTGCCGAATCACCTCCCTGTCCTCCATATGTGTTAACAGTGTGGTGGTGCATCCCTTCCCCTCCTGCCCTTCTTTCTTGAGTTACCCTATGATCTCAGAGTTTCTGTTAGCCCCTGACCTTTGTGTAATGACTTGGGCAGTAAAGCGTCTCTTGACCATACCATGGCTAAGGTGGGGATAGCACTGACAGCACCAAGGGAGCACTTTCTGCACCAGGAACTCCTAAAGTGAAAGCAGGGATAATCAGTCATCCCATGACAGCCTTGGAACTTTCTTCATCTGAACCACAGCCCAAGGAGAGTGGTATCATTGTGGCTGAAGTTTCTGAAAGCAATTTCCCATGGTATTGGAAACGATTTAGAAACTGCAGTAATTACTGATATGAGAATGGAAAATTTATGGATCACTAAAGCAAATCATCTTAAGACCCTATAAACAGCAGTCCTTAGGGAGATCCTTTGAGCTCATCTGAACCACAGTGGGTTGTGATCATTATCTCCCTCTGAGTTGGATGCCGCTCAGAGCTCACAAACTTTCCCGTTTAACATACTTGGAGGACTGCTGACTGATGATGGGACCTGGACTGATGCCCCCACTTCTTGAAGCTCAACCCTTCGTCCATTCAGAAACACCAAAGCATTTGTCATTAGTATTTCACTGACTCTCAAGGGGAATTTTTCACAGGTATAGCTTTGTACATACTTCTTTGTGCCTGTGTGTGTGCATGTGTGAATTAATCTAAATACCTTATAGCAAGTATAGCATGAATATTACTATATAGAATCTATAGCTAAGTCACTGTTATAATTGCAATAAATCCTACTGAACCACTTTGTAAATTAGTCAATGAATAAAGGCTGCTAAACCCTCTTACACCTTTAACCCTATTTTGTCCCCAGTCTATGCATAAATCATTCTAAATTTATTCTAATTTGATGTCCTTGTGTAACATCATCAACGTAATAAGTAGTAGAGTAAACCTTGCCATCAAACTTAAACACAGAGGGGGTGATAGAGTGGAATAGGCCTCTGCGTTTACCAAAAGTGTCTCTATGGCTCTGAGAGATCACTCTGGGCAGTACAGCTTGGTACTGAGCAAGCAGACCTTTCTCTCACCCGTGCTGGTGGAAGGCGCACACACACACACTCATCCAAGAGCTTTGGATAGCTCATGTGTTTTACCAGAGACAAAGAATCCAGAGGGCTCAGTCATGTGGAATTCCAGAGATGCTTTTATTCCTGAAGGGGTCCAGCAGTGAAAAGAGAGAGTGATCCCGAGTAATCATTGCTATAGAGATACAGGGCAAATAGTCTGAGGGCACAGGGGCAGGGAAAAGGCGGAGGGATACAATGACCAATGGGGAGAAGGGAGGGGCAGAGTGAGGGATCAGGTTAAGGCCAACCAACATAAGAGGATTTACATAGTCTAGGGAGAGACCATTCAACACTCAGGAGGGAATTTCAAACTTCGGAGCTTTCCCACCATTGTGTTTCTACTGCCCTGGGACTCCTCGGCTCCCTGGCAGCTCTCGAGGTGGTCTCATCCATTGCCACAACATCTCCCCCTTCTCTGTTTAAAGGAAAAGCCTCTTCCATCTGCTTAACTAAGCACTTCTTAAGGCAACAAAACAAGCTTAGAACAAGAAAAATTATTAGAATCACCCACAGTCCAGCTTTGACTAAGGATATCAACCATCCTTTAAGTCCCCATTGTCTAAAAAGGTCTTTGAGACAGTCCGATTCTCCTTCTGTCTTTAGTTCTTTGATTTGATTCTTCATTTTCTGTATTGTCGCGTGGATGCTCTGGCTATGAGATGACAGGTTAAAGCAACACAGCCCTTCAAATTCCTCACAGCCATGTCCATGAGCCAATAAAAGAAAGTCGATGGCCACTCTATTTTGCGGCGTTGCGTGCTTGGTGGTTTCTTCATCCTCAAGTAGTTGAGAGAGGGTACTCGAAGTTAGGTTAGCATGCTTTCCGAGCCAGCACTCAAGGTGGCTAAGTTCACCCAAGGTTTTTTTGCCGCTACTTCAGGCAGGAGAAACGATGCAGCGATCCTTTTAGACAATGACCAATTAATAATTTTGCCATCACAATTTGGGTCTAATTGCTGTATTCTTCTCTTTTAGTGGGCCAATTGAGTATGGTTTCTCCAATATAGAATTTGGGTCTTGTTGGGTGCCAGTACAGAAAGCCTGCCGAGAGTGCACAGTCCCCCCCAGAACTGGGATGGGATTCCAGACCACGCCTGATTCCCACAAATCAGGAACACACCCTTAGGCAGTGCTTTGGGGTACATGGGTGACTCTGCTGGGATGAGATTATCATCCTGGCACCAATTACTGATGGAGTAGACCTTTTCACGGTGTCACGATTCTACTATGACTCAATTTCTGGTGTTCTGACCAGGATAATGCCATCCCCCCTTTCAGGCTGAAGACAAACCTGAGGCAATGGGTAGCCTGGGAGGACCCCAGTAGTAGCAATTTGTGGGGTTTCTCTGGTGCTGTCACCAGTGCGTTTACCCATTTCTCCCAAGTGTCCTTCTGGTAGGGCACCTAGTTTGTGAAAGGCGGTTCATCTCCATGGAGAGGAATCCCCACCAGGCACGATGAAAGTGGGTCACTGACGCTGCCCATAGACAGGCACATATGGTCTTGCTGGAGTGCTTTTGCCAGTGTGACCCACATATTGGCCTTTGGCTGAAGGACAGTCCACGCAACGACCTCTGATGCTAACAGGATCCAGGATGTCAGGAGAATGCAGAGGAAGGCAATTAGAGGCATGGTGGTAAGAAAGGTATGGGTAGTCTTTTTTTTCTGTGGGATTTCAAGCAAAGATTATTAAAAGATGGTTCTCTACTACTGTTTTTTCTTCTCCCCCTCTCATCCCCCCTTTTTCTTATAACACACAGGTAATAGGGTTGTGGGTTAGGGAAACACATGAGGATAACAGATAAGGGATTTTTGGGTCTGGGGAACTGCTTGAAGGCGGCACAATTAGATGTTCACGTGGCTGGTATCTTGTGCCGATGTCTTCTCCAAGCGGCACTGGTCTCCTTGTTTGGGGTTTCTTTGTCAGTGTCTGGAGCGTCATCTTCTGTCTGCTCAGGAGCTGTCACTGATGGTCGGAGGTAGGGCTTTACATATTTTCCTGGTATCCACTTGGGTCCTGAAGGTGTGGAAACACAAGCATATCCCCTCCCCCACATACAATTAGTGAAAAGGGGCCTGATATTTGATGGCTTTCTGGATCTTTGATCAACACTGGTGGTTGTTCTTTTAATTTGGCTTGAATCAAATTAATAAAATGCCGGAACACAGGGGGAGGGGGTGGGGTGGCTCATCAAACGAATTGTTCAATAAATTTATTGTAAAGAGGGCCTTACAGAGTCTCACAATGGGAGAATTTACCTCTGACCCTCCCTGCTGATGGTCTAGGACCCTCTTAATTGTTTGATGGATCCTCTCAACTATAGATTGACCTGTGGGGGAGTGGGGAATGCCTGTAGTATGTTTGATACACCACAAGCTAAAAAATTCTTGAAGTCTGTTAGAGGTGTATGCTGGACCATTATTGGTTTTTATCTCAGCAGGAACACCCAGGGTAGAAAAAGCAAGGAGAAAGTTCTTCATAACATCCCTCGCCTTTTCTCCTGCATGGACGGATGCAAAAACAGCTCCAGAAAATGTATCCAGGGAGACACGTACATATTTTAATCTGCCAAACTGGGGGACATTAGTTACATCTGTCTGCCAGATTTCACAGCTACCTAGAACCCGGGGGTTAACCCTGGACCCCAATGATGGCACTATTTAGGTCTGACAGCTAGGACAAGTTGCTACAATTGCCCTTGCCTGGTTTCGAGGCAGTTTAAACATCCTCATGAGGGCTGGTATGTTTTGATGGTAAAATTGATGGCTTAGTTTTGCCTGAGCAAAAGTGTCCAGTACGTTGGGAGCTTGTACTGGCATAGCCAGAGCATCTGCCTTCCGATTCTCTTTGGCAACTGGTCCAAGGAGATCGGTGTGTGACCTCACATGCACTACATGGAACGGTTGCTTTCTTTGGGAGAGCAGAAAAACAAGTTTTGAGACCAGTTTATGCAATTTAGGGTTGGGCATGTCCTTTAACCAAGCATGTTATGCTCTGGCAATTACTCCAGCTACATTAGCTGAATCTGTTACCAGATTAATAGGTTCCTCGAACTTCTCAAAAGTTCTAACAATGGCTGCTAACTCCACAATCTGTGGGAAACCCTCCACCACCTGGACATCAGACTCCTACATCTGTGTCCTGGGATCCTTCCAAGTCATGACTCACTTTTGGGATCGCCCTGAGCCATCTGTAAAAATAGTTAGAGCTTTGAGAGGGGTCTAACTGTGAAGTTCTTTTGGGACCAAATGAAAAGCTGAATTGAACAATTTATGTTTTGGATGGTGAATTGAAACCTTGCCTGGATAACTATCCAGATTGAACTGAAGGTGTTCATTTGTTTGGAGTATGTGTTCTAAGGAATTATTGGCCAATGGCAAATAGATGCAGGTGAAATCACACCCCGCAAGGGTACGGAGGCGTTCTCTGGCTTTCATAATTAGTTGGGCTATCTGTTCTTGTGGTGTGGTTAGGGTTTTGAGTGGCTGATGTGATAAGATCCATTTTATTATAAGAAGTGGGTCTTTTTGCGCTGTGTCCCATTGAAAAATCAGTCCATGTAATGTGGGTGGCTTACCCAGAATGATGGAATTAAAGGGTAACTCAGGACTTGTCCAATGGGCTTGGCGTGAAGACAGGGCAAGCTGTACCTTAGCAATGGACTCCCAGGCATCCTCTGTGATGAATTGGGGTGAGTCCAGGTCCTCACAGCCTTTCAGGATGTTAAACAGTGGTGCGAGATCTTCCATCATAACCCCCAGCAGAGGACAAACCCAGTTGATAGAACCACAAAGCTGATGCAAGTCCCGGAGTGTCCTAGGGTTGTCCTTGATGGTGAGCTGCTGGGGTAGGACGGTCTGTTCTGTTCGTTGATGCGGAGTCCCAGGTAAGTCTTTTCTTGCTCTATCTCGAACCCTGCCTTTTCAATGGCTTGAATAGTATTTTCTAGAGTCAAGTTCAGATACTTATCATCTCGTGCACAGATTAACACATTGTCCATGTTGTGGAGAATAATAGAATGCACGAACTCTTTGTGGACAGGGGACAGGACGCAGGCCACGTACCACTGGCAGATGGTCAGAGACTTTTTCATACCCTGGGGTAGCATGCGCCAGTGGTACCTGCGCTGGGGGGCTTGCTGGTGCAGGGACGGCACGGAGAAAGCAAACCAGGGGGCGCCACTTGGGTGTACGGGGATTGTGAAGAAGCAGTCTTTAATGTCTATGACAGCAAGCTTCCACTGCCGGGGGAGCATTGAGGGTGAGGGCAGGCCGGGCTGCAGGGGACCCATATCCTCAATGACTTCATTGATTTTCCTGAGGTCTTGGAGGAGCCTCCACTTGTCTCTTCCAGGTTTCCGGATGACAAAGACAGGGGAGTTCCAAGGGCTATTAGTTGGTACAGTGTGACCCTTGGCAAACTGTTCCTCTACTAGGGACTCTAGAGCGTTTAGCTTCTCCTTGGTGAGGGGCCACTGGGCCACCCGTACTGGGTTGTTTGTTTGTCAGGTAATGGGGGGGGGAGCACTCCCCAGTGGCCCCAACTAGAAATCCTGAGATGGAGGTGGGATTACTAGCTGAGTTCCCCATTGGGTAAGCAGGTCTATGCCCCAGAGGGTAAAACCTGAGCCAATTACAAATGGCCAGATGGTGGCTGTATTACCCTCAGGGCTTTCTATAATGATATTATTTGCACTCCTCATGGAAGTCGCTGATCCTCCTATGCCCATGATTCTCCCACCCGCTGGTTTGATTTTCCACTCCTGGGGCCATTCTGCTTGGGAAATGACGGTTACATCAGCCCCTGTGTCCACCATCCCCGTCAGGTAAACAGTGGACTTCCCGTTGCACGGTTTACAATGCATCATAGGCTTGTCTGTGCCCGCAAGCTCTGCCCACCACATTGAAGGTGTTCTGTGGCACCTGGGGTGGTCTTCAGGTAGGATGATAGCCTGTGCTACCACCTGACTTTTTGGTAGTGTGGTGGTTTTGATTGGCCCAAAACATCAGTAAAGTATTTTTTGACATCTAGGAAAAATTTGGACCCCTCAGAAGCTGTTGTGGTAGGCCTGAAAAAGTGTCTGAGGGGTGGGGAGTGGCACAAAGATGGCTCCAGTGTGTCCTGAGTGAAAGTTCTGGAAGTTTTTCATCAAGTTCAGCAGAGCCAATCTCTGGTGGCTCTGAGAGCGATGCACATGCTGCCGGCCAAGTGTGGGCCAATTAGAGGTGCTGGTTACGCCTCTGTGAAAACATATTTAAGAAAAAATCAAAACAAGGTAGGCACGCACTTCTTTTTAGTTAGAGGAGGAGGAGGTAAAAATATGTGAAGGGAAAACAACATGGAGACAGCAAGGTCAGTAGAGAGGGTAGGGGAGGAGGTGCTCCAGGCACCAGAGCTGAAAACTCTCTGCTAGCTGTGGTGAAGACCATGGGGGAGCAGGAGGTCCCCCTGCAGCCCATGGAGTCCACAAGAATGCAGAAATCCACCCACAGCCCATGCCAGAAGAGCAGGTAGATGCCTGGAGAAAACTGTGAATCAGTGGGAGTCTCATCTAAAGAGTTAAAACTGCAAAGGCCTTGCAAAGGAGAGAAAGGCCTTGCTCCTGGGACAGAAGCAGCCTGGCCTTGGCTCGGGAGAGTCTGCACAGCACCTTATGGACAAGAGGACTCATGTTGCAGCAGAATTCGGGTGGGATGTTGCTCGTGAGATTGGACCCACGCCAAAGAAGTTCCCAGAGGACTGTCTTTTGTGGGAGGGACCCCGTGGCTAAGTAGAGACCCCTTCTCCCTGATGGACTGACCAGAGAACAAACTCCTCACCCTGCCCTCTGCCCGTGTTGTTGGTTTGGAAAGAGAGAAGGGGGGTGAGCGGAGAGACTGCTTCTTAAGAGAGAGGGGGTGAGAGCAAAAAAAACTGTCTGGAGAGAGAGAGAGATAAGTAGAGATAAAGAGCTTTTGTAGTAGAAGAATTGTGGTGATGAATAGAATTATGGACCTGCTCTGTGGACTGAAAAAATACCCCACACTCTGCCCCCCTACCTGAGCTGTTAGTTAGAAAGAAGCAAGGGGGTGAATAAAATTGAGTTCGTAAGAGGGAGGGGGGTGAATGAACAAAAGAGTGTATAAAAAGTTTATTTTTGCCTCTCATTTATCTTTCAACTTGGTTAGGTAATTAAATCATTTTGCAACTTTAAGTTTAGAGCCTGTCTGCCCTTTCTTCCGTGTGTCCTCCTACCAGTGTCCTATCTCACTTAACTCATGAGATTGGTGTGTTTTTTACAGTTTTTTTTTTTCTTTCCCCTCTCCTGCACATCTGCAGCAAAAAAGGGCCGGAGTGCTTGGCATTTAGTCAGGGTCAAACCCCGACACCAGGCACCCATGGAATCTGCTCACTTGTTCTTTCCCCTGCCACACCTGGGCAGAGGAGAGGAAAAAAAGGAAAAAGTTAACACACAAAAGGTTCATGAGATGAGATAAGGAACTGGGAGAAAATGCTCCAAGGACAAAACAGGTGCATCCTAAAGTTACAAAATGAGATTTATGACTGACAGAGTTAGGACAATGAGAAGCAAAATTAACCCTTAGGACACCGTTTCTCCACTCACCCCCCTCCTTCACCAACAGTGAAGGGCGGGGCAGGGTGGGGGGGTTTAGGTCAGTCCATCACGGAGATCTTCTTCCTCTGCTCAGGGAGAGAAGTCCTTCCCCTGCATTGCTGTGGGGTCCCTCCCAAGGGAGACAGCTCTCCATTAACTTCTCCAGCATGGGTCCATCTCACAAGCAGCAGCACACACACACTGCTGCAATGTGAGTCCCTCCCACAGGCAGACAGTCCTCCCAAAACTGCTGCGGTGTGGGGTCCCTCGTCCTTGGGGTGCAGACCTCCAAGGACAGGCTGTTCCATCTCAGGAGCAAGGCCTCTCTCTCCACTGGGTCTCCCACTGGACCACAGCCTCTTCCAGGCATCCCCCCGCTCTGGCGTGGACACCTCCCCATGGGCTGCAAGTGGATCTCTGCATCCCCTGTGGACCCCATGGACTGCAGGGAGACAGCCTGCTGCGCCATGGTCCTCACCATGGCCTGCAGAGGAATGTTGGCTCCGGCACCTGGCGCACCTCCTCCCCCACCTTCTCCACTGACCTTGGTGTCTCTGTGCTGTTTTCTCTCACATATTCTCACCTTCTCCTCCTTCTCTAGCTAAAAAGAAGTGCATGCGCCCATTGTTTTGATTGTCTTCTTAAATATGTAATCACAGAGGCATAACCAACATCTGTAATTGGCCCAGGCTTGGCCAGTGGCATGTCCATCATCTTCAGAGCCATCAGAGATTGGCTCTGCTGGACATGGTGAAAGCTTCCAGAAGGTTCTGACAGGAGTCATCTTTGTGCCCCCTGCCACCAAAAACCGGGCCAAGCAAAACCAACACAGCAGGCCTGTGACCAGCAGTCTCCCTCTGAAGGGGGCACCTTTCAGAGCAAGCAAACCCTCAGGTTTGCTATATCTGGAGGATCGTAGAAACACGACGTGTCCTGGGCTGATACCTTACTCCTTGAGGCCCAATCCTTCACCTGTTGGGAGATGCAAAAGCATCTGCAGTGAGTATTTCACTGGCCTCTGAGGGGAATTTACCACACATACCTTACTTGCACTGACTCTTTCTGTCTGGGTGCATGCCTCTGTGCATATGCTATAGGAAATCTGAGAGAAATACTACTTTCTTAGATGTTTAAGTACCTCAGCTATCTAAGTATCCAGGCCTGTAAGTAAGGTTAAGTTATAGTTATAAGCTTACCTAAATGCTGCTCAGTGTTGTTCTTTTGCTAAGTTGTTAAACATAAGGGATAAGATAAGCTAAGCTAAGTGTTGCTAAATGACGTTCTGTTAAGTTGCTAAGTTCGACGTCGAAGTTATAACTATAAGTTAGGTTAAATGCTGCTAAGTATGTCTCGGTTTGAAAGACAGGTGTCTGCCAAGGAAGGTGGGAACCTCCCTTGGAATGGACAATAGGTCCCCCCTTCCCGCCGAATTGTTTTAACTTTGTAATTAGGGGTTTTAAGGCAAAGATATGGCAAAAGGAATAACATTTCTTTACTAGTATTTATAACAAGGCAAACAAATAACAACAGTGGCAGCAACAACAAACAAAACCAGAAACCCAGTAGCAGCCTTCTCTTGGCTGCCAAACCACATTCCCCTTTGGTGCAGTTACGGTCACAGCCGACAAGGGCGCTGTTGGGTTCCCGGTTGGGCAGGGTGTCTTGGGGTAATGTTATGATAATCCTGTATTCCCTATTGTCTGCTTTTATGCCCAGAAATGTGATCCTGTAGCTTTAACTGCATTCAGCAGTTGGGAGAAAGTTACTTTGGGGCGAGTTGCTTTGAAACTCTCCCCCAGGTTTCTCAGCCTGGGAGTGTGTGTGGGGGGGGGGAAGGGACATTCCTTCTTTAGTTTAGCTTCCAGCTGCGGCGGTGGCTAGCTGCTTGGGCTGTTAGCTAAGGAGAAGTTTCTTCCTGGGACTGTGAGAGCAACACCCTGGTCTGCTTCTGCTTTTCTTCTCTTCTTGGACTGTTTGGGTTGCTTGTCCGTCCGTGTCTTGGCTTAGAGACAAATTTTCCTAGGTGGAAAGCGCTCCCAACAAACGCCTCCCTCAAAGCAAAGGGCTTCTGGCACCCCCTCCCACACTACAACAGAATTTCTTGGATGAAAGTGAAAAAAACTGTTTATTTAACACAACACACAGAGTGCCCTGCAAGGCGCAGGGGAAGGGGAAAAGGAATTATTAAACCTGAGTAAACAGCTGATGAACTTTAGTGTCCTTTTCTTCAAGCGTAGTTTCCCCTCTCCAGTGGTCCCTGGGGGGCTGGGCAGAGTAGCTCTGGTGGCTCTCTGGAGGATTCTCATCTACCATCCTCCGGGGGGCTCCTCGGGTTTTCAGGCAAGAAAGCAAATTGAAAAAAGTCCAAAAAGTAGACGATGAAGAAACAATCACAGGGAAAAAGCTAGCAGCAGCAACAGCAGCAGCAGCAGCCAGACGAAGGAATGTCCCTTCCTCCCCCTTGGTCCCCGGCAGAGAAGCCTGGGGGAGAGTTTCAAAACAATCTGCACTTCTCCTAGCTGCTGAATGCAGTTAAAGCTACAGGACCACATTTCTGAGCATACAAGCAAACAATAGGGAATACAGGATTATCATCACATCACCCCAAGACAGTCTGACATCTGACGACCCCTGGGGAGAAGGTCAGCGGGACCCTGCAAGGAGTTGCTGGAGTGACTCCATCCGGCCCCCCCGGACCATTGATGGGGGGAGCAGAACCCAGGAAAGAAGGGACTCTAGATCCATCAGCTATTTAATCAGGTTTAATAATTCCTTTTCCCCTTTTCCCTTTTCCCCGTGCCTTGCAAGGCACTTTACATGTTTTGTTAAATAAACAGGTTTTTTATTTCTACTTTCATCCAAGGAGTGCATAAAACCCTTTCTTTTGGGGAAGGCGTTCATTCCAGGGATCTTTTCTCCTAAAATTTGTCTCTAACCTGAGACACAGGGCAGGTGCTATTATTCCCCCGCGGCTGCAGGGGGCGCTGTGGCGTGGGGGGGGGGGGTGGGGGGGTGGGGTGTGTTTCACTCGTGTCTCCCTCACACAGGATGGTGGAACGGGCTGCAGCAGGAACCTCAGACCGGTGGCTGGGGCAGCAGGGGCTGGCTCACCCCGGATAGTGAACAAGAGGAGGCAGAAACTCTGCAGCTGTGGCAGGAGCCGCAGTGTGTCCCGGCAGGTGGGGGGGTGCGGGGTTACAGTGTAACAGAAAAAACCTGAGGCAGCAGCAGAAAAGTGGCAGGGCTAGGCATCGGCAGCCAGGCTCCTCCGTAGCAGCTGCTGCACTGAGACGGGGAGATGCGCACTGCAGGAGGGGGTCACGGTCCTGGGTTTTCCCCTGAGGCACCCGAGTGGATGGTGAAGGTTCTTCCCAGTCAAATAGGGTGTTAATAAGGTCCCAGTTCAACAGCTGCTCTTACGAGCAAAGACTCACCCACAGTAGGAAGGAGCAGTATAGAGCTGGGCTCCGGCAATGACGATAAATTCTCTCGCAGTAAGCAGCAGCTCGACCGTCCCCCCGATGCCCAGAGAGCAAGAGAGCAAGCTAGGAGCTGCACCCAGTCCTTTCCCCTGTGTGATAAATGAGTAAATAGTAAATGTTGGCTTTTGCATATATGAATTTAACATTTACAAGTGATAATGTACTGTGTAAAGTAGTACTAAGATAAAATATAGTTAAGTAGAAACAAAGTTAGAGTGAATTATAACTTTGAGATAGTTGTAATATGTTAGAAAACATGGTAAGAAATACATGGTAATAAATGTCTTTTAAGCTGATAAGCCACAAGGCAAGTGATGCCTTAAAAGCTGATAAAATAAGAAGCAGACACAGCAGTATAGGGAAAAAGGGTATTACCTTGGTTTGAATAAGATCCCAGGTGCCCCCTTGTCGAAGGTGGAATCACGCCGAGGAGCATCCCCTGTGTACAATGCGTATACAATTTTATGGACCTTACAAATTAGCATATCTACCTAAAATCCCCCAATAAGAAACTTAAGAAATAAAGTAATTGTCCCCCTATTCTAATTACACCCCCAAATGAGGCTACAATCTAGTTTACAAAAACATGTTCCAGAGAGGAGACTCCGGCAAGGTTGGAGCCTCTAGTTTTGAGATAGTAGGGATGTTTCGTCTTCCCCAAAGAACCCCGAACTAGGCTAAATATCAGAGTACAAGGGTTATAGACATGTAGGGCTAAGGTACAGGGAGTGAAAGGCACAGGGAATGGGAAAGGACATAAAATGTAAAAAAAGGGTATAAAAAGAGTATAAAGAGAAAAGACAAAAAACCATCAGGCATCACCAGAGATCAAGACGCCCTAAAGAAATAAAAAAAAAAATAAACCTCATGCATCCCAGGAAGTCTGTTATCTCCATTCACACCTCCCTGAGAAGCTGTCAGCCACAAATTGAATTAGAACTGAAGAAACATAGAGAGGGGATTTCTGCCTTCAGCTCTGAGACAAACCAGAGGACCCAAGACGGTGTTGTGCTGGCGATAGGGGGCAAAGATCAAACAATGAGGAGTGGTTGAAGTGTAAATAGCTTTTTTTCGGGACTTAATGAATATGTAACAGTTAAAGAAAGTGAAGCACGGAATTGACTCCACAACTCAGAAAGTTATGAAGTAGGTATGTGTTTATTCCAGCTGGGGTGCATGGGGGGGGTAGCCCCTCCAAAAGCATGCACACTGTCAGCAGCACTTCACTAGGTTTATATTAGGTTACAGATTACATATGCGTAAAGTTAAACAAAGCCCCTATACATATTCATTATCTATCCCCGCTTCGTATTATAATGAGTTCAAAGTTCATTTAAATATGCTCGCGCAAGCACAGTGTCTCAGATTAATTGTGGGCAAGGGTCCCAAATGATTGATTACTACCTGATCAATAGTCTTCATCATGATGAACTGTTCACCTTGGTTCATGCTCCCTTGGTTCTTGGTCCAAGTCCAAGCCTGAGAACCAACTTGTACCAGTTCTGGGGTCCAAGGGCAGGATGCTCAGTTACACTTGGTGGTTTCTCTCAATTATTTGGTTCTCTTCTCTCCATCCTCCCCAATACCAGGTAGGCACAAATTCATTAAGTGAATAATAAATGGATTGCAGCAGGCATATCTTAGTAAATCATTATCCAATCTCTGGCTCTCTAAATCAGTTCAAAAATATTATTATTACTATTATCCAGCTTCTAGTTCTTTTACATTAATAATTTCTATTTTACCATAAATCATTCCCCCCTTTTCTATAAAATTAGTAAATTCTTTTACTAGTAAATGGATTCTTCTTCTAGCAAGCTTCTGCGATAAGTATCTCTCAATGCCTTACCATGTACATTCGATAAAGTAGTTAAAATGGATAGCTTCTTTAACATCTTACAATTCCAAACAAATAGCAGAAAAGATAACACAAGACTAATACCTACCAAAATTAGTAAAACAATTATGGGGTGACATAATGTATTAAGGATACCAGTTGCAGTAGGTGACCATCCAAAAAGCACATCCCACCAGTGGTGATCCGCATCCTGTCTGGCTCTTTGCAAGACTCTGCTTATTTCCTCTGTATTATGGTGAATGGCTATTAAAATTTTCTTTCCACTTTTTTTAATTCCTTTTAGGATGTTAATTAAGTCTTGATGCTCTACCAATTGTCTCACCAGCGTAAGGTTCATCCCAATAGGTGTTGATGATAAGTCATGATACATTGTGTAATTGGATTTTATCAACTGATGAGATACAACTGGTGCCAAATACAAAAAGTCACACCCAATGATCTTCACAAAATTACAAACACAAAAATTAGAATGATTCCTAACATCCAAAGTAACATTGTCATTATCTATTTCTATGAAAACACACATTGTTCTTAAGCAAACACAACCCTGACCAATATATACAAGTACTGTTTTCTGACTAGTATCTGGGTGAATTTCAAAGTGGCAAATGCTTTGCTCAACATCTAAGCATATATCTTTGGCATTAATTGTGTTGCTCTCACAGACAAACCCTTGTTGTTCTCGTGTAATCCATGATTCTAAATTTACATTTTGCCAATTTTTAATAAAACATATTTCTTTAAAAATATTAGCATGGATTTTAAATGCAAAATTAAAATTTAATAGAAAAGGCTTTTTCATCTATTTTTCTGTATCCCACCTGGATTTTTTCATTAAAGATACCAGGTAGGGTCATGATCCACTCATCTCGATTCCAAGCCCATTCAGATGGGTGGTAAATTTCATCATCATGCATTACAATCATAGCCAAATCCGGACAGCTGTCTGTAGGGTACTTTCCCTGAAAGCTGGAATGCTCTATGAGGGCTTGTGACCAAGGCCATTCAGTATCGCCTTGGTTGAAAGTACTTCCTTTTCCTTGAAGTATGGTTATAATTGTGAGAACACCAAAGAGAGTAACTTTTCTAATTGCATTCATTTTACCCGGGTAAATTTCAATTTCAGTTCATTATCATTAGAAGTCACTTTCCAAGGGGTCTCTGGAGCCTTCTTCACTCGAGTATGATGAATCCAGGTGTTCTGTTCTTTGATTTTGATCACAGTGAAATTGGTAAGGAGTACTTGAAATGGTCCTTCCCACTGTGGCTCCAAAGTTTTCTCTGTAAGAGACTTAACATAAACATAATCTCCAGGTTGAATGTTGTGTACTGGGCTGTCTAGGCCCCGACTCTGGGTTCCAGCCACATGCTTTTCAATTTTCCTGAGTTGCTTACTCAAGGCCACCATATAGGCGGTCAGTGTTTCCTCCCCAGCTTGGGTGGATAGTCCTTTCTGTACTCTGTATGGTCTCCCATAGAACATCTCAAAAGGACTTAATTTTTCTTTAGTTCTGGGTTTAGTTTGGATTCGTAACAATGCAAGTGGAAGAGATTGGGGCCAGGATAAATTGACTTCTTGCCCCAGTCTTACAATTTGCTGTTTGATTAGGTGGTTCATTTTCTCCACCTGACCACTTGACTGTGGGTGGTATGGGGTGTGAAGCTCCCAGTCTATGCCTAAATGATGGCTAACTTGTTGTACCACCTTTGAAATGAAATGTGGTCCTCTATCTGAGGACATTGTGGCTGGAACACCGAAGCGTGGTATTATTTCTTGTAACAATACCTTGGTTACCTCCCGGGCTTTGACAGTTCTAGTGGGAAAGGCTTCTGGCCATCCTGAAAAGGTATCCGCTAAAACCAACAAGTACCGATATCCCTCTTTCCTTAGGAGATCTGAAAAATCAATTTGCCACTGCTGTCCAGGCCAATTCCCTTTCCCAATTTGGCCCAATTTAGGTTTGGGGGTATTTTTAGAGCTAGTCTGGAGGCAAAGGTCACACTGTCAGGTTACCTGTGTGATGGTAGCATATAAATTTCTGGCAATAATTCTTTCAATTAAATATTTGTGTAGGCCATCTATTCCCCAATGTGTCTTTGGGTGTTCTGTTCTTACTAGTGCTCACACTAAATAAGAGGGAATGACCAACCTCCCCTGTTCAGTAATAGCCCAACCCTCTTCATTATATGACCCATTCTGATCTTCGATTAGTTATTTGTCTTCTTTGTTATAGGTTGGCTTACCTTCTAGGGAGATTTGGCCATCTGGAATTAAAGCCCCTTCAGTTGTCACCTCACCTTTCGCTGCTTCTTTTGCCTCTCTGTCCGCCAGATCATTTCCTTCTTCCAATTCTGAGCTCACTTTCTGGTGTGCCTTAATGTGCATGATTGCTACTTTCTCGGGTAGCTGGACTGCTTCCAACAGCCGGGTTATCTCTTGCGCATGTTTGATGTTTTTTCCTTGTGAGTTCAACAGTCCCCTTTCCTTCCAAATGGCTCCGTGTGCATGTACAACTCCAAATGCATACTTTGAGTCTGTATAAATGTTTATCTTTTTCCCTTTTGCTATTTCCAAAGCACGGGTTAAAGCAATTATTTCAGCTTTCTGGGCAGAAGTGTTTATTGGTAGGGCTCCAGATTCTATTACCTTTTTACTGGTGGTGACTGCATACCCTGCATGTCACTTTCCGCTGATGACGTAGCTGCTCCCATCGGTAAACCAGGTCTCTGCATCATCCAAAGGTGTATCCTTCAGATCTGGACGACTGGAGTATGTGGCTTCAATAGTTTCCAGGCAGTCGTGGTGCACCTGCTCCCCGTTGTTTCCGCTGAGGAAAGAAGCTGGATTAGCAGTGTTAGTGACCACTATTTCCACATCGTCCTGCTCCACCATGATGGCTTGGTATTTCAGGAATCTCTGTGGGGAAAGCCAGTGTCTGCCTTTCACTTCCAGCACTGCAGACACTGTATGGGACACTAGCACAGTCATTTTCTGGCCCAATGTAAACTTGCGTACCTCTTGGATGTTTAGCACAACTGCTGCGACAGCCCTGAGGCGCCCTCGCCATCCTTTGGCTGCTGCATCTAGTTGCTTAGACAGATAAGCAACTGCCCGTCGATATGGGCCCAGGTCTTGTGCTAGTATTCTCAAGGCAATCTCCTGTTTCTCATGAGAAAACAGAAAGAATGGTTTACTCACATCTGGAAGTCCCAAAGCTGGAGCTGACATCAGGGCATTCTTCAGTTGTTTGAAGGCCCTCGTGGCCTCTTTCGTCCACTGAAGATCTCTGCTTTCTTTTTTGATGAGCTCATACAAAGGTTTTACAAGGACTCCATAACTAAGGATCCAAAGCCTACACCATCCTGTCATCCCCAGAAAAGTCCGTAGCTCCTTTACAGTTCAGGGTTTCGGGGTTTGGCAAATGGTTTCTTTCTGGTCTTGTCCCAAAGTTCGCTGCCCAGCCCTGATTTCATAGCCCAAATAAATTACTTTTGGTTTTACTACTTGAGCTTTTTTCTTGGACACCCTGTACCCTTGGAGCCCCAGGAAATTTAGTAAACTTACTGTCCAGAGTACACAGGCTTCTGTCCGGGTAGCTATTAAGATGTCATCAACGTATTGCAATAGCTTCCCTTCTTCAGAGGGGGCTTCCCAAGATTCCAGGTCTTTTGATAGTTGATCTCCGAACAGGGTGGGACTGTTCTTGAATCCTTGAGGAAACACCGTCCAAGTGAGCTGAGTTTTGCATCCGCTTTTGGGATTTTCCCATTCGAATGCAAATATTTTCTGACTGGCTTCATGGAGAGGGAGGCAAAAGAAGGCATCTTTCAAATCTAAAGCAGTGAACCAGGTTAGTTCAGGTGTTAGCTCAGTTAGCAGCGTGTAGGGATTTGACACCACAGGATAGAGGTCTTCAGTTATTTTGTTTATTGCCCTTAAATCTTGTACCACCTGATATGACCCATCAGGTTTGCGGACTGGCAAAATGGGGGTGTTGAAATCAGATTTGCACTCTCTCAATAGCCCTAGCTGTAAAAAGTTTTCAATCACTGGGCTAATTCCTTCCTTGTCTTCTTTCTTAAGGGGGTATTGTTTAACCCTGACTGGTTGTTTCCCTTCTTTCAACTTAATTTGTATCGGAGGTGCATTTTTAGCTCTTCTAGGTACGTTTGTTGCCCATACCCCAGGGAATACTTGATTCATAATTTCTTCACTAATTTCTCCCTCAGCCTCTGTGGTTGTTAGCATTAAACTTAATACTTCAACATATTGTTGATCATTTACCTCCAGAGTAATTTCCTCATCTTTGAATGAAATGGTTGCTTGTAACTGTTCTAACAGATCTCTGCCCAAAAGGGCTTTTGGAGATCTGGGCATGTACAAAAACTTGTGAATACCTCATTGCTTTCCCAGTTTATACTTTAAAGGTTTGCAAAAATATGCCTTTTCAGATTGGCCAGTTGCCCCGTGAACCATGATATAATCATCTCCCACTGGCATTAAAACTTTATTTAAAACCAAATATGTTGCCCCCGTGTCCACCAAAAATTCTATTTCTTTTTCTTTTTCCCCTAGCTTCATTATAACCAGTGGATCTGCTAGGGTGGACTCCTCTGGTCTTCTTCAGTCTTCTTTCATGTGTACGATGACTCCTTCTCAGCCTCATCTTCTTTGCTGGTTGTTCTATTTTCTTCTTTTTTTTTTTTAAAAAAAATCCATTAATTATAATAGTGTGTTATATTTTAAAAACCCATCTGGAGGCCATCTAATTCTGTCATCTAGCCTGTACAAAAGCCACTACTAAGTTAAAAATTTAGTAAGAGTTCTTTTATCTTCTGTACTTCCACTCCCTGCAATTTCCTTCCAATGTGCTAAAACACAGCCAAGTGGAGTAGTTTTAGGAACTTCTTTGCTTTGCCCAGTTCCTATTTTTTCTATTTCCTTCTCTTGGTTTTATCTCTCTTCCAGGCAAACCTCTTTTCACACTGCCTTACTATTTTTTCCCAGTTTTCCTCCCACACTGACCAGATTTCAGGAACTAAATGACTCTTTCCTCACACTAAGGCAATAACAGCTGCTTCTGACCACTCTGTCACAATACTAACAGTGTCTCTTTCGTTAAGATCTCCGCTTTTTATTTTGGCTATCTTATGATAGCCTGAATTTCAGAATCCTCACACGCTGGACACCACTTTGATCTCAAACGAAACACGCAATACCACTTTTTGTGACATGCAGCACACTCACACAATGCCCAAACCTTACAGTAATTATTTTTACATTCAAAACAGAAAGGTATTTTTGGCATCAGACAAGCATCTCATTTATTTCACTCAAAGCCAAGGTGCTATGAGAGAGAGAAAAAAAAAAATAAAACTCAGGATTAATTACTGAGAGGGAGGAAGGAGAAAAAAGAAAAAAAGGCAACCACTCTTTATATGCTCCTGTTTTCACTAAGTAAATTAACTCAATATCCCCAATATTTTCTAAGATTACACTGCTAAGAAGGAACTTGGTGTTTTTGTCCACACAAAACTTTTATATTCTCTTTACAACCTGCCCAGTTGTTTTCTGACAGGTCGATAAAAAATAGTATCTCTTAACTCTGCAAGCCTGCAAACCTGACACTGTGTTAAAACCAACTAATCATACTGTGGCACAGCTGCTGTACTACATCCACATAAAGCCAAAGGTCTGGGGCTATGCTCTTTTGATGTAGCCACCGAAAAAAAACAGTGTCTTTAACTGGCTGTGGTATAAAGTTTTCCTTTGTTCACTTACCACTACAATTTCAAACAACTGCATACACTCACTCACCCTAACACAACAATAAACACTTAATACAACACAAGTGCTTTTACAACCACAACAACAAATTACAACAAAAATTCCAAAAACCCACACTCATATACTGAAGCTAATAATTCACAACCATACCCAAATATTCATTCCTATTAGACTACTTGCCTCACACTTCATCAATCAATCTCTCATTTGCTCGTGCAGACTAATCTGCACCCCACACACATACACAAGACCGGTGTTAACAATACTTCAAACTAGTTCTCTTTCAAACTAGTTGCCTTAGAGATCCACTCGATTCACCACCAGAATTGCTCGCGGCCGCCCTATCGGTCAGCGAATCCCCCCCTGCCAGCTAAGGACGACGAATTACTTCGCCGATTCCCGTTCCCCTAGCCGGTCGCTTGCAAGCTCACCACTCAGGGACAACGCTGCACACAGGACATCTCTCTGTGTCTTACCAGCAGCCCTAGCCACGCGTATATGACTTACAGGCTTCCCTATACCCAAAACACATACCGTTTCTCCGCTGTATCAGATAGTTGGTGTTTGCCCCCGCAGTGAGCGGCCAAGGAGCGGAGGTCCTCCAGGAAAATCCCGGGGCCCGCCTAGGATGTCAGCCCCTCAGTCGATCCTGCAGCCAGGCAAACCTTGTCCCATCTGGGGTGCTAAATGAAGCACAGAATTGACTCCACAACTCAGATATGAAGTAGGTATGTGTTTATTCCAGCTGGGGTGCATGGGGGGGTAGCCCCTCCAAAGGCATGCGCCCCGTCAGCAGCACTTCAGTAGGTTTATATTAGGTTACAGATTACATATGCAAAAAGTTAAACAAAGCCCCTATACATATTCAATACCTATCCCCGCTTCATATTATAATGAGTTCAAAGTTCATTTAAATATGCTCACGCAAGCGCAGTGTCTCAGATTAATTGTGGGCAGGGGTCCGAAATGATTGATGATGGCGTGATCGATAGTATTCCTCACGATGAACTGTTCACCCTGTCCCCTTGCACATGCTCCCTTGGTTCTTGGTCCAAGTCCAAGCCTGAGAGCCAACTTGTACCAGTTCTGGGGTCCAAGGGCAGGATGCTCGGTTACACTTGGTGGTTTCTCTCAATTATTTGGCTCTCTTCTCTCCATCCTTCCCGATACCAGGTAGGCGCAAATTCATTAAGGGAATAATAAATGGTTTGCAGCAGGCATATCCTAGTAAATCATTATCCAATCTCTGGCTCTCTAAATCAGTTCAAGAATATTATTATTATTATCCAACTTCTAGTTATTTTAAATTAATAATTTTTATTTTACCCTAAATCAAAAGTACTTAACTTCACAGTACAATGTATAGAACTGCTCTCCTGGCAAAGAAAAAAACTTGCCAAGCGCCCAGGGCTGTTTGCCTTTGTTCTCCTAATAAATGTTCAATATTATATTTCTAAAAATGTCAGCTTGTGAATCTGTTTATATCACCCGGCACAAGTCTCATGGTATCTCTGCCCCTCTGAGAGAAAGCCCTCAGATAAGAGAAGTGCAGCCAGGTGCACTCCTCTCCCCCCCCATGGGTACCTCTTTTGTCTCTATTAAGTACTGATGATTATTGTCTCTTAGCAACGGATGGGACAAAATTCCCTAAGAGAAAGAAAACAAAAGGTAAAATCCTAACCCCCAAGAAAGTGTTACTCCTATGTTAGATTGTTAGGGTTAAGCTATAAATTAAGTTATAAGTTGGATATAAGTAAAGCGTTTTTCCTTTTAAATTGTTAGGCTTAAGGTATAAGTTAAAGTACTGTCTAGTTTGAGTGTTGTTAAGCTTTTAGGCTGTATTCCTTTTTGTCTTTGCTTGCACTGTCTTTTGACACACACACCCCCCTAAACACACACACACACACACAAATAGTTCTCAGTTAATTTCTGTTTTGATTGCCTGGATTTTGTTTGGTTTTGTTGCTTGCTTTCCCTAGTTGTTCCTTAGCTGTCCTGTAAGTAGTAGAGTGAATCTTGCCAATGAACTTGTTGTGCTTTGTCGCATAATATTAAATCTGACTTTTACTCATACACTTGCTGGTGATTTTTTAAGCGATCTCAAGCACACTCGTTCGTTACAATTTACTTAAAAGGTCTCTTCCCAAAAGAGAAATTGGACACTCTGGCATATATAAGAATTGGTGTGTTATCCCTTGCTTGCTCTGCTAGTTTGAAGGTAAACCAGCGGGAGGAATTAACCCCACACAAATACCTTGTGAGAGATTTCAAATCCCTCCCATGATGTAGCAGGGGAAGGACTCCTCTCCCTAAGCAGTGGAAGATCATCTAGGGTGACGAACTGATCAAAATCCCCATGCCCTGTTTCCCTGCACAGTCGGTGGAAAGGAGGGAGGGGTTGGGGGAAGAAAAAGGTGTTTTTAAGGGCTTATTTTACTTTTCATTATCCTGCTCTGACTTTGTTAGCAGTAATTTCACTTTGTACTTCCAAGTTGAGCTTGTTTTGCCCTTGGAGTGTTTTCTCCCAGTCCTTATCTCAGCTCATGACCCCTTCGATAATTTTTCTCTCCTCTGCCCAGCTGTGGCAGGGGAGAATGAGTGAGCAGGTGTCCTGGGTGTCTGGCATTTGGCCAGTGTCAAACCATGACACTGTAGAATCTAATGAATTATCTACCAGGACCTGAATGTCTGCCTAATCAGGATTCTGGTTTTAAATACATTTGCTGCTTTCTCTGTATCTTCCCTATAGGGTTCTACCCATCTTGCCTTGAGTTCCATTGGACAGAAAGGTACCTTCACTCCCACTGGGCAACGAGCTCCCACTCCCTCTTGGAGCAGAGCTATCACCTTCTGTTACCCCTTTCCTTCTCATTCACTTCCTGTTTACCCCCTTTCTGACTTACCACCCTCTGGTCTACTGACTTGCTGTTTACCCCCTTCCTGCCTTCTTGCTTCCTGTCTACCCCAGGTTCACCCTGCCACCAGGTTTGAAAGTAATTCCTGGCTGTTTCCCGACTGCCCATCCCCTCCTTGCGCTCCCCCAGTCTCAGACATGGCAAACCCTCTATCATCTCCCTATCTTCCACATCTGGTGACACCATCATCTCTACATCATCTTCCCATCAACTACTGTATTTTAGACAATGGTGCCCCATACTACAAGAAGAACAACATTGCTTCAATCTCCTATCCTTTTCCCTTTCCTTTTCTAATCCTGACACAAAAGGTTCTGACAGGATGTATAAATATCCCTTTTACCATTCTGGGTGCTTTCTCAACTTAAAGAACAAGTCTACATAAGGCGCCTCATTCCATTTCTCCTCCTTTCTACAAAATAAAACCAACTGTAGAATGGTGTACTTTAAGATACTGTTCTTTGGCCATTTAGCTTGTTCTTCAAGCTCATATAAGGGCCATGAGTCATTACAATATTGGATTAGTGCAGGTTCACTTAGCCGTCCTCCTATCTTTTTCCAGTGGTTCAACATAATTTCAATGAAGAATTTGCGATATTTTTAGAAGAACCTTCCCCCATATTCAGTAATTACAAGAACACAAGCTATTTCCTTAGAACAGAACAGATGGTGGGGGGGACTACCAAGTCTGCAATCCCTAAAACCGGCACAAGAGGGCGCTCAAAGACAACAAATGCAATCTCAGCCACAACTACAGACTCCAAATTCCTGCCAACACTCTCAGCAAACATTTTTTTAATGTGATGGGCGCCTGCTGTTATATGCTGGCAAACTCAAATCAACACACACCACTCTCATACACAAACACACCCTGAGTTCAAGAAAAATGCAAAGAATGCAAAGCAAAGACATTACACTCTCCAGCCAAGGCTGGAGCCAGGCTCCACTTGTAAACCGAGCCTTGGTTTTTTCTCTTCTTTCTCCCCCAAATCAAGATTGCGATGGTGCTATGAGATGGTAAAACTATGAGCTCGGTCTGATGATACCTCTTGGGATAACCTCTAATATTACCAGGGGACTTGAACCCCTATTAACTTATGGATTCAAACCCAGAAGGGGAGAAACTCCCAAGGGGGAAAACTTGAAACTCCCCCCATTCCCCCCTCTTTTTTTGGTAAGCTTGCCCAGGGGCTATGTAACCCAGTTTACCTGTGAACCTTTGACCCCTTTACTTGAACCCTGTTCATGGGACTCAAATCCCCTTTTCCAGTAACTTCTATATAGCTCTTGCCAATAACCCCAAAATAATTAATTTAAATTATGCCTTTACTCATCCAGGGCTTCTCCCTGAGCTCCAGGAGACAAGCAGAAGTTGAAGCTCTCCCCAAAAATCCCTCAGAGCTGGCTGGAGATCTATCAGCCGCAGACCCTCTGGGGCTCAAGGCTGAAGTCCCATCTAGGTCACCAAATTACTGCTACCAAATGTCTGAAATATCGGAATCAGACTCCCCTGATCCTTGATGATTTTTTCCTTTTTCTTTTATATACCTTTTATGTATTCTCTTTATCCTTAGCCTACGTACTTTTTATACACGAACCACAGCACCTTGCCCTTGGAGTTTTGGCACAGAAGGTAGGGTACTTCAAGAGGTACTTTTCAAAACAGCTTGACAATGTTAGCCATGGACGACCCAGATGCCTGCAGGCTGTAGCAGCAACTGTTCTCCTCATCCAAGAGGCCAGGAAATTGACTTTGGGCCAGAAGATAATAGTGTATACTCCTCACACTGTAACCACTGTATTAGGTGAAAAAGAGGGGGAGGGGGCATTGGCTTTCCCCAAGCCATATGCTGAAATATCAGACTGTTTGAATGGAGCAAGAAGATGTGGAGTTGAAGGTAACCACAATAGTAAATCCAGCCAAATTCCTAAACACCCTGATGCAAGGGGAAAAGCAGCTAACCCATGATTGTTTACCGATGCAAGTCAATCAGACCTATAAGACGCACCCATTGAAGATCCAGAGAGAGTTCTTTACAGATGGAAGTAACTTGGTGCAAGAGGGAAAATGAAAAACTGGTTGTGCAGTAATCACGACAACCAAGGTAATAGAAGCTGCACCACTGTCTGCAGACACCTCAGCCCAAAGGCCAGAGCTCATAGCATTATAAAAAGCTCTGGAATTGGCAGCAGGAAAAAGGGTAAATATGTGGACCAGCTCAAAATATGCTTTTAGCATTGTTCATGCCCATTGAGCTATATGGAAAAAAAGAGGTCTGTTAATAGCACAGGGATGTCCAATTAAATATAAAGAAGAAATATTGTAAGAAGTGGCTATATTACACTGCAAAATACACTAACATGGGAATTCCTAAATTCATATAGGAAATACACTTGCAGCTAAAACTGCATGAGAGGTTGCACAAGAAGGCATCCTGGCATTAATACCAGAGAAAGCTATTTAACTTCCAGAAATTAGCCCTGGATATAGTAGATTTAAAATTAGCTAATTATCTAAAGGCCCAAAATAAAGAGGGTGGATTAATAGTGACTCCCAACAATCAGGTTATAGTCCCACCACATTTGATGTTACAAATTGCAAAGGAACAAACACATTGGGAAATCGATGTTAGAGTTACTAGTCTATAGTTTCAGATACTTAGTGTCCATATGAAAAAAATTAAGTCTGTTTAAATATAACCCTTTGAATTTAAAAAGACTGCCTCCAGGTATCACTATGTGGTGGTTTTGCTTAGCTCAGAACATCAGCAAGGTATTTTAAAAATCTAAGAGAAATTTAAACCCTTCAAAAGCTGTTGTGGTAGGCCTGAAGAAGTGTCTGAGGGGTGGGGACTGGCACAAAGATGGCTCTTGTGTGTCCCGTGTGAAGGTTCTGGAAGTTTTTCACCAAGTCCAGCAGAGCTAATCTCTGATAGCTCTGAAAGTGATGGACATGCTGCTGGCCAAGTGTGGGCTAATTAGAAGTGCTAGTTACGCCTCTGTGTATTGGTTTGAAAACAAACCAGTGGGGGATCACAAGTCAGGATTGAAATTAAAAATAAGTGAAATAATACAAGGAAAAGCACTGACAAAGTCAGATACAACCTAACACCCTGTTAGGGTGGTAGTAGCAGTCCAACTGAAGTAGTCCAGTTGAAGTGGTGATCCTGTGAAGGTCTAGTCTCCAGCTGAAGATCCAGTGGTAGCTCTTGTCCTCTGGGAACCCAGTAGACAGGGCTAGCTCAGGCAGTTCCAAGGCCAGGTTATATCCAGGTGGGAACACCTGGTTCTTCCCTCCTGGGCAGAGTATCCCACAATGGGATGAGATAAGTCCATGAGTCACACGGTGGGTCCCTGATGGCCCATTGCCTGTCATGCGGGGTGGGTCATTAGCAGCTGATAATAGCTAACGGATGGCCCATTGCCTGTCATCCGGAGTGGGTCTTTAGCAGGTGAT